>NC_079211.1:135544864-135844864 GCF_029633865.1 Lampris incognitus | reverse complement strand
TGTAATTGTGATTATGCAATAAAGTTACCCAAACACAGCTAAAAATCAATACATACCATTAGCCCAGGGACACTGTTCGGGTCTACCTTTGAGACAAAGTTGATCTTGGTTGAGGCTTTGCTGTTAATTCTCATCGATCTGCTCAGCTTGGCTTCGAAGGAGTACACAATTTTACCATAGGTACCATTATAGGAGGAAGGCATGTCTCTAATGCAAAGACAGTAGGTCCATTATTTGATCATAACTGAATCAAGGACAACAGAGAAGAGAAAAGAGAATCACAAAATATGGTGCGATTTAATGAACAGACAGGATATCCAAAAACAATAATATCCAACAATGTCAGTAAAAATAACGTGCATGTATGGATAAAATATCATGTCTAAGCAAAACAAGAAAAAAAAACACAGAAAATAAGAATACATGTAATAAAACTATGAAAAATAGATTATAAATGTTTAAAACAGTTAAAACAAGAGCAAAAATATTAGCAGTATTGTTAAAACTAACTATGACTTAACGATTATTTAATGCTGAAGAACAGCTAGGTCATTTCAGCCGAGACACATTTAGTGTGTCTATATTTTCAGATAGCAATTACACTAGCAACACTTGTAACTCAGAAAACAAAACAAAAAAAAAGTAAAACAAAAAATCCTTTTCAGGACAAAATATATAAAATTAACATTAATGCGAATGTAAGTCCATACAAGAATTTGTCATGGCTTCAAAAAATGTACATCTTGTAAATATGAGCATTTCCTGTAAAACAATTGCTGCAAGACTCATTGCCTCATCTACAAGTATGTATTTTATAACTCTATGGTGTATGTAAGGGTCATTCAAACAGTATAGTTTAAAGAGACGGTTCACCCCAAAATAAAAAAAAAGAAGAAGATATTTTTACTCTTACCGGTAGTGCTATTTATCCATCTAGATCGTTAGGGTGTGAGTTGCCAAATTTTGGAGCTATTAGCCGTAGAGATGTCTGCCTTCTCTCCAATACAATGGAACTGGATGGCACTTGGCTTGTGTTGCCCAAAGCGTCAAAAAAATACATTGTGGCAGGATGAAGAAAAAACACAGGAGACGAAGGCGAGTTTGCTGTTTATTCCTCAGCTCCAAAACCAAACTACAGCAGGAACAACCCTGCACCAGCAAGCCCGGGAACGTAAACCATGCCCCCAGCTCACAGTCCTGCTAGGTGAGAGGCATAGCCCCTAGTGTCCGCCACACAGCCCCCCCCCCCCCCGAACACCCAGAAGGGACTCCTGGAAAGAAAATTAGTGTCTCACTGGAGGCCTGCCATAACGGCTGCGCCGTCCCTCAGCTGAAACAGTAGGTGAAACACTGTCCAAAGTCGGCTGAGAAGCAGAACGCTGAACCCGTGAAGACACTGCCGGGGTCCTGGAAGGAGGACGACCCCGACGGGGAACCTGGGCCGGAAACACAACTTCGCCTGTCACCCTGTGCGCCGGTTTAAGCCTATCAAGCGTGACACGCTCCCTACGCCCACCCATATCCAGCACAAAACCCTTAGGACCCGTCTCAAGAACCCGAAATGGGCCATCGTATGGGGGTTGGAGGGGTGAGGGGTGAGCATCATGCCGTACAAAAACAAAACGAGCCGACATGAGCTCCACAGGCACGAACGACCGTGGAAAACAATGGTGAACGGGGCCTGGAACTCGAGTGCTGTCGGACAAAAAAGGATAAACGGCCAGACGGGGTCGAGGAGCGGAACTCCCAGGCAAACGTTCCCCAGGGACGCGGAGCAGCTGACCGAGCACCAGCTCAGCGGGCGAAGCGTCGAGGTCCTCCTTAGGAGCCGAACGCAACCTGAGCATAACCCAAGGTAAACGGTCCACCCAGTTACCATCCGAGAGCGCAGCACGCAGCGCTGCCTTGAGCGACCGGTGAAAACGTTCACACAAGCCGTTAGCCTGAGGGTGGTACGCGGTAGTGCGGTGTACCTGCACACTCAAGGATGCGCAAGTGCCGACCAGAGCTCTGACACGAACTGGGGGCCCCTGTCTGAGGTGATATCTGACGGAGCGCCGAAACGGGCGACCCAGGAGGAAGAAAAGCGCGTGCAACATCCGAGGATGTTGTGGAGGACAGAGGGACAGCCTCTGGCCACCTGGTGGTCCGATCCACCATTGTGAGCAGGTGCGTAAAACCCTGTGAAGAAGGTAGAGGGCCCACCAGGTCCACATGCACGTGGTCGAAACGTCTGGCCGGGATCGGAAACGGTTCGAGAGGCGACTTGGTGTGCTGGTGGACCTTAGCGCGCTGGCACGCTACACATGCAGCGGCCCACCCCTTTACGTCCTTGCGGAAGCCAGGCCAGGCAAACTTGGAACCGACCAACTTCACCGACGCCCGAACTCCAGGGTGCGAGAATCAAATCGAAAACTCGACGGCACCAAGCCACTGGAACAACAGGGCGGGGACGGCCGGTGGAGACATCGCAGAGGAGGGCAGGACTGCCTTCCTGCATCACAGCGTCCTCCAGCTTGAGGCCGGTACGTGTTGACCTAAGGGCAAGGACGTCCAGGTCGCTGGGCTGGTCGGCAGCCATAACGGAGAAATCCACACCGAGGTGCACAGGACACACAAGCACACGCGACAGACAATCAGCAACAGGGTTGGACTTCTCGGCCACATGCTGAATGTCCGTTGTGAACTCGGAGATTGCCGCTAGGTGGCGCTGCTGACGAGCAGACCACGGCTCAGTCACCTTGGACATGGCGAAAGTCAGCGGTTTATGATCCACATAAGCCGTGAATGGGCGACCCTCCAGCAGGAAGCGGAAATGCCGGGTTGCAAGGTGCAGTGCCAGCAACTCCCGGTCAAAAACGCTGTACTTGCGCTCGCTATCTCGCAGTTTGCGGCTAAAAAATGCGAGTGGCTGCCACGCATTCGCCACACGCTGTTCAACCACAGCCCCCACGGCTATGTCAGACGCATCGGTTGTTAAAGCTATGGACGCCGTGGGTGTGGGATGGGCGAGGAGGGCAGCGTTAGCCAGGGCGCACTTAGCTCCGTCAAAGGCCTGGACCCGTTCGGGAGTCCAGTCGACTGGGTCGTTAGCCTTCTTAAGCCGCAGGGCTTCGTAAAGTGGCTGAAGGAGGTGGGCAGCGCGAGGGAGGAAACGGTTATAGAAATTCACCATGCCCAAGAATTCCTGCAATGCCTTAACAGAGACCGGGCGGGGAAATTCCGCCGCCGCTTGCACCTTAGAAGGCAACGGGACCGCGCCTTGCGGCGAAATGCGGTGACCCAAGTAGTCAATCACCGGCAGTCCAAACTGACACTTGGCCGGGTTAATTATCAGGCCGTGTTCGTCCAAACGACGGAAAACCTGTTTCAGGTGCGCCAGGTGCTCTTCAGCTGATGGACTGGCCACTAATATGTCGTCGAGATAAACGAACACGAAATCAAGGTCACACAACACCGAGTCCATCAGCCTCTGAAAGGTTTGCGCAGCCCCCTTCAAGCCAAAAGGCATGCGCATGAACTCAAAAAGCCCAAATGGGGTGATCACTGCTGTCTTGGGCACGTCCTCTGCGCGCACGGGAACCTGATGATAGCCGCACACCAGGTCCACCTTAGAGAAAATAGTGGTACCTGCCAGGCGTATGGAAAAGTCCTGTATGTGTGGGATGGGATAGCAGTCATTGGCGGTGACGTTGTTCAGGCGGCGAAAGTCGCCGCAAGGCCGCCACAACCCATCCGCCTTGGGCACCATGTGAAGCGGCGAGGCCCACGGGCTGTTGGAACGCCTCACTATACCCAGACGCTCCATGATGGCGAACTCCTCCTTGGCTGTAGCCAATTTTACTGTGTCGAGGAGCCGCGCGCGCGCAAAAACTGACGGTCCCACAGTAGGAATGAAATGTTCTACCCCGTGTTTAGTAACCGCGGTGGAAAAGGCAGGTGTAGTCACCGATGGAAAATCCGCCAGCAAACGCTGAAAAACATCCCCTAATGCTAAAAAGTTAGCGTGTGTTAACGGCCCGGCTCCCCCTGTCTCGCACGGAACAGTGGCGAAAGACACAGCATCAATTAAACGGCGGTTTGCAACATCAAACAGCAGACCATTAGCACACAGAAAATCCGCGCCGATAATAGGAACAGTAATGGCGGCCACTACAAAGTCCCACTCAAAATGGCGCCTGTGGAAACAAACAGTCACCAACCTTGTGCCAAACGTCGCAATGGACGAACCGTTAGCTGCACTTAACTGTGGGCCGCCGCCTTCGGTCGACCTGTCTGTCTTAGCAGGAGGGAGTAGGCTCTTTTGCGAGCCTGAGTCCACCAGAAACCGTCTTCCTGACATCGTGTCCTTAATGAAGAGCAGCTCACTACGTCCACCAGCGCCCACAGCTGCTACTGAGCGCTGGCCCGGGAGTTTCCCGGCGCCTCAAACGTGCACGGAGGGACGCAGCGCCTCGCCTTACCGCCGAACCGCTGGTGGAAGAAACAGAGGCCTCTCCCGCAATGTCTCCGGGCAGTTACTCCAGCCACCAGCGCCGGGTCCGCATCCTCCGACGCCGGCTGCAGAGGCTCAGATGCCACACTCCGCACAGAGAACCGTCTGGTAGCCAGCAGCACCCGATCGGCCTCCTCAGCCAAACCTCGGCAGTCACCAGCGGCCAGACACGGGGAGTTAGCCAAAGCCGCGCACACAGGAGACGGAAGCTGGCGCAGGAAAACGTGCGGGAAAAGGAATCCGCCTTCGTCCGAGCCTAGCAGCGACAGCATATTGTCCATGAGATCCACAGCCATCCCGTCGCCCAAACCGGATAGGGAAAGGATTCTATCTGCCCTCTCTGCGGCAGATAGGCTGTACCTCCGGAGCAGAAGATGTTTAAGGGCCACGTATTTATCGTGTTGCGGAGGGGCGCACAACAGCTGCATGGCCCAGTGTGTGGACTGCTGGTCCAGCGCAGCGACGACCAAATAATATCTGGAGTCGTCCGCGGAGATTCCACGCAGGTGGAACAGCGCCTCGACATGCTGGAACCACGAAGCCGGGTCGCTCTGCAAGAACTCTGGGAGTTTCACAGCCGCAGCGAGAACGGCCGGCTGTGAGAGTTGGGGCGGCGTGACCGAAGTGGATTCACACTCATCTTCTGCTCCAAACGTGTTCAATTCGGGGTCACCAATGTGGCAGGATGAGGAAAAAACACAGGAGACGAAGGCGAGTTTGCTGTTTATTCCTCAGCTCCAAAACCAAACTACAGCAGGAACAACCCTGCACCAGCAAGGCCGGGAACGTAAACCACACCCCCAGCTCACAGTCCTGCTGGGTGAGAGGCATAGCCCCTAGTGTCCGCCACAACATTTGAAAAACTCAGCAGCAGTGTCCCTTTCCAGAAATCATGACACGGTTACTCAAGATAACCCACAGATCTTGTTGTGAGCAGTTTCATGTAGGAACTATTTTTTTACACTGAACTACACCTACATGAAACTGCTCACAACAAGGTCTGTGGACTATCTGAGTAACCGGGTCATGATTTCTGGAAAGAGACATTGCTGCTGAGTTTTTTTAAAAAAAAAAAAAATTTTTTGCCGCTTTTAGCAACACAAGCCGAGTGCCATCCAGTTCCATTTGTATTGGAGAGAAGGCAGACATCTCTATAGCCGATATCTCCAAAACTTGATAAATCGCACCAAAACAATCTAGATGGATAAATAGCACTCTACAGGTAAGAGGAAAAGCATGTATTTTTGATTTTGGGGTGAACGGATCCTGCTGATGGAAACAAACTCATTGACTAGGATCTGTTATCTACATAACTAAAACAAGTCAGTCAGTAAAAATATATATATGATTATGTTAAATTAATAACGACAGGATAGACAACTTACTGGTCAGGAAACTGAAAGGTGAATGGGTAGACATGGCTACCTGTGGTAAGAATGTTGCTATCTGAAAAAGAACACAACTTGTTAGCCACTTTTAGGTTTACTAGCTATAGTATTCGCAAAGAACAGTAATGACATTATGACGATCATTCTCTGTTCACTAGTCACTGTAGTCTTACTTGGCCTTGATACACAGGGTTCCCTTTTTCGGCATCATCTTCGTGTCAAACTGCACACTGTAATTCTGTAGTCTAGTGTGTCATTCTTCAGTGCTACTATGAACTACCATCCATCCATTATCCAAGCCGCTTATCCTCATCAGGGTCGCGGGGATGCTGGAGCCTAACCCAACAGTCATTGGGCGGCAGGTGTGGAGACACCCTGGACAGGTATGAACTACCTACGAACTAATATCAATACCCCATAGAACACAACTTCAGATCACTGCCAAATCCACACGGTCCACTCTTCCCTCTGTACACATCCTATTCACCAAGTAATGCTTGTTCTGATTAAAATGTCAGCTTCTCACAATCAGCCTCGCACAATGTACAAAGTTTGGTTATGGAAAAATTAACCAATTCTGAAACTAGTGATCTAAAATTTTTTCATATAAATTAATATCCATTTTGTTACAGTCTATTACCAACTATGGTAGATCAATAATGATTCATTTACTGTTATTTTAAGGGCACGTTATTAATATAGTAAGATGCACAATGCGCGTACACTCTGCCTGTTACACACACAGGGACGCACAGCAGTGCACAAACATGCAAAAGATTACAACTAAAAGCATTACAGTGTGTAAGATTATTATTGTGCACATCACAATATTCTAAATTGGTTATATTCATCAGAACTAGCTAATTTCAGTAATGAGGTATGACATTGGCTAATTATTTGACCAATCAGGGCAATACACATAGGTATTCAAATGGATCCGTCAGGTTGAGGGTGTCTGTCAAGACCCATCACATGAAAGACCCTTTCTAAAACAGATCAGAGACTGATCGACTTTCCTGCAACAGTAATACAAGACCATTTTAGTTGAACAGGGAGCTTTGGTGGATTGCTGTTGCTCCCGTAAATGGCGTGCTCACGTGCTTTAGCTTAGCGCTCAAGCAGATCCGTTTCCTGAGCAGAAAATTTTTTCCAACTTGCCGATTCCGCCATTTATGTTTGTTTGATATTTGTTTTCACTTATTTATACTATTTTTATTTTTACTCTTACTGATTTGGTCTTACTCTTATTTTTGCCTTGTCTGGTTTTATTTCTTTGTAAAATTGGAAAGTGCTATATAAATAAAGTTATTATTTGTAGCAGTAGTAGTAGCAGTATTTAAATAGCAATGCACCAAGGTGTGAGCACACCTGGCTTTTAAAAAGAATGTGAGATGACACTGATTGGTTTAATTCCTGTTACACTGAAAACACACCTGTGATTAATTAAGAGGCTAAGTACAGCCCTTTTGCGCCTTACTTTGTATCCAGATTATGCACTGTTTAACTAGCAAAAGTGGATTTGGACACGCCCTAAATGCACTTGGGCAATGAGCTATACGTCATTTAATGCACTATAGTCATTTAAATAGGGCCCACGGTGTTTGCAGCACATCAAAAATACAAAGTGGGCGCTCTGTGGCAACATTCGCCCAATCACTGCCTTCAGTCAACAGTGATTGGGCCACCAGAAAGGATGAGGAGGAACCTTCTCTTTCATGGACCAACCACAGAGAAATGTCAAAGATAGTCAACTAGCGGGGATCGCCGGTTCAAATCCCCGTGTTACCTCCAGCTTGGTCGGGTGTCCCTACAGACACAATTGGCCATGTCTGTGGGTGGGAAGCCGGATGTGGGTATGTGTCCTGGTCGCTGCACTAGCGTCTCCTTTGGTCAGTCGTGGCACCTGTTCAGGGAGGAGGGGGAATAGCGTGAGCCTCCCGCGCGCTACGTCCCCCTGGTGAAACTCCTCACTGTCAGGTGAAAAGAAGAGGCTGGTGACTCCACATGTATCAGAGGAGGCATGTGGTAGTCTGCAGCCCTCCCCGTTTTGGCAGAGGGGGTCGAGCAGTGACTGGGACAGCTTGGACGAGTCGGGTAATTGGCTAGATACAATTGGCGAGAATGGGGGGGGGGGTTAAAAGCAAAAGTTTGAACCATTGCACCAAAATTGAACATGAAAAATATTTTGAGGCCTTGCTCATGATTCATTCTGTGGCAGCACAATGACCAAACAATATATTGTATGTGAGGTTCCTGATCTTATCTTTGATGGTGACACTGCTGAGGAGAAGAAGGCCAGGGAACTGACAGTGAAGATGCTTTAGAGGAGGAAGTGTCAGAAGTTGAAGACGACACAGAATATTATCCAGAACAAGAGACAACCAAAGTGGAACAATCCAGTGATACTTAGTTTGTGATCCATACTCTTCTAAGAGGATGGCACATTGGCCCATGGTGGTGTTCTTCAACATCTAAGATTTGTCGGCCTACTATACATTTGTGGTGTGGATGGAGGTAAATCCAGGCTGGAAGCAAGGAAGATTCTTCAAGAGGAGACTGTTCCTACAAGAGTTGGGGAAAGCCATGTTGGCACCCCTCATTCAAAGGCACCAACACCTTCCTTGAGCACCATCCTCTGCTGGATTGGTGAGATACAAGGGCCAAAAGCAAGATCTACAGCTGCCAGAGACAGAAGAGACGAAAGGAAGTAGTGCAATCTGTGTGCACCAAGAGATTCAAGAGATGAGCATTATGTGCCATAAATGCAGTGCATATATTTGCAAGGCACATGCAACAACCACATATTGTCAAACGTGCATGAGAACACACAAAATGTAACCACCATTGATTGACAGATTGTGAACATTTTAATGTTTTTTTTATTGGTAGTAATGCTGCTATTATTACTGTTGTTCTTTAATGTGTTCAGACATTTATTTTGGAATATGGTTAAGTTTTCAAGTGTAGTTTTAGGCCTGTGTCAATTCTTTATTAATAAAATCATACCAGTCAGTTATGACCTGGAACACAACAGATGTTATTTTGAGCCACTATTTAAAAATGTGAAATGGTTTCAAATCAAATGTCCTTATTAAACTTTGACACAAAGTAGTCTGTGATAAATGGCACAATATGTTTCATCTGAGTATTTTTCATAATCAAAATAATCCATAACATTATGCTTTTTTTTTACTCAAAAACGATTTGTATTAGCTCAGACCAATCAAGCCTACAGGCTATAAATAGCAGATAGAAGTTCAAAACTTGTAATGTTCACAAGAACTTTGAGTTGATAAAAATATCTAAAACAACATTGGGTGATAATATATGTATTATTATGGCTTTAAAATCAGCTATAATGGGGTGGTCCGGGAACACATGAAACGAATGCAAGGGTTAAGCGGTGCGAATAGCTGAATAGATAGTGTTTACGCGCTCAACTGTTAAAATGCTCGTTTACCTAATTAAGTGACATGGAGGATTACCCCCACCCAGAGATACAAGTTTTGGAAGACGAAAAACAACAACAACCCCAAGTGTACCTGGAGGCTGTCAGTTTTCTTCCACTATCCAGTGTTTGGACGCGCCCCTCGCATGGACCAACCCCTCAGATTGTTTTGAAAGTGCGGCTGATCACTTACATGCCCTCCCGTTCACATCCGTCAACAGTGGCATATTGTCCTCTTCTAAAAAAAAACATGAAAAGAAAAATCAATGACGTAATCGTGTCGACGCGAAAGTCGCATCATTTGAAATATGAAGACGGTACACTCACCTGGGCCCCTTTGTTGTCGAATGAAAAACTGCGTGACGCTGAAGTACTTGTCTTTGGAGCGGTACACCACCGTAGTTTTGCCACTCCTTTCCGACCACATCACGCTGGCTTTCCCCTTGAATTTAACCGACAGACAGCTGACCTCGCAGTCCTTCGCCAGATCCACGGTGATTTCGCCCGACACGCAATCGCCGCTCGTAAACGCGTCGGTGCCATTGGCGGGGTGGTGGCGCACCGTTATGCTCCTCACGGTGAGCGGCATGGTTGGACGTTCAGCTCAGCTCAGAATACAAAGTTTGAAAAAGAAAAAGCGGTAGGGAGGCTTATGGGCTCCGCTAACCGTTTAAAGCTGCAGTAGGTAACGTTGAACATTCCAATGCAAATCCTTCCGCCTCTCTCCCCCTGGTGTCTCCTATCACTCCGGTAAGTCCCTCCCACCAAATGACCTCTGCCTCAGCCCCCTACAACTTGCGCACAACTAGGAAATGTCAAAGGAGACTCGGCGAGCTTGTACTTGATGTGGGGGGGGGGGGGTCAGCGAATCTCTTAGTTGCAGTAATAATGTTCATGTGAAGCAGCCATTTCGAGTAGGTCTCGTTTATTTTTAGGGTTACGCTGCATTCACGTGGCATCCGGTAAACGACACACGACAAACCGGAAGTCATTGTGGAAGCCAGCAGAACGGCATAATCAAACGACGCCGGCAAAGGGTTACTAGGGTGGTGAGTTTGGAGGATTGGGAGGCGGTGGCAGTTTTTGGAGGAGGCGGGGAGGAGTTGGAGGTGTTCTCGCTGCTCCTCAGTCCGCCACCACGCCCTCCGCGCGGAACGTCCGGAACCACACCGTTTCGAGTCGGATTTAGATTCTTTGGGTTGTCTGTTGTCTCAATATCAAGACAGGTGAATCCATAGATTGGAAGTGAATTATGTACTGTAGCGTCTTCAGTTCACCAGAGGGGGAAGTATTAGTTGTACGTAGTTGGTTGGGAGATGTTTTGCAGTTCCCGGGGGAGGGGGGAGGTGGGTACACTGTTGCCGGGTTAGTGGGTCGGGACTATGTGAGAGTGAGACGACCTGTGAGTCGGGTTTAATGCCGGTGTGTACAGCGTGGCTGTGGCCGACAACAGCCGTGAATAAAGCAACGCTCAGTTGTAAGTTTTGAAGTGTGTCTTTAATAGCGGTGAACGCTACAATATTATATATTATTTGGTTAGCTGTCTGTGGGCTGCCCCCCCCCGGCACACTTTGAGAACGTCAATATGAACACAAGACCTCGCCCCGCCCCACCTCAAACAAGGACACGTGACATTTTCGTATCGCCAGTACAGGTTCTGGTGAGAGATGAGCTTTTTTTTCATGATATTTTTATTTCTAGATATTATAATCATGGTTTTAGCTATTCACACCGTTATAAATCATCAATTTGCAACTGCATGGACGTTGTCCCAACCGGATGGATACAGGAACCGTGGGACAGATATAATTTTGATACACTAACTCGGTTAATCCAGACATATTTCTTCATTTGTTTTCTTCACATTAGCATAGTTTTTTAATCATAGTATACAAGTGGTTCACAGTAAAAACTAAAGCCATGATTGAGCATGGTAAAAACAAATACAAATCACAGCTTAATAAGGGTACTGATGGGAATATAAAGGGGGAAATTAATCTTTGAAAACCATAATCACACGTCTATGAAACAACAGATTTCACATGCAATGCCTTCCAAGTTAATATTTTTAAACAAATCCTCCAAATTTCAACTAAACCACACTTGGCCAATAAAGCTGATTCTGATTCTGAAAAGGACAATCCATTGAGAGCAGAGGGGTATATACAACCCCCATATGGTAGAGGGGCATGTACAATAGGCCTCTTCCTCTTCCCCATTCCTCTATTTTATTTGTTATTAAACATGAATAAAGTAGCTAGTAACCACTTACAAGGCCTTTATTAAGCATGTCTTATTGTAAAAGTGTTACCATATGGGGATGTCCGAGTGGCATGGTGGTCTATTCCATTGTCTACCAACACGGGATCTCCGGTTCAAATCCCTGTGTTACCTCCGGCTTGGACAGGCGTCCCTGCAGACACAATTGGCTGTGTCTGCGGGTGGGAAGCCGGATGTGGGTATATGTCCTGGTCGCTGCACTAGCGCCTCCTCTGGTCGGTTGGGGTACCTGTTCAACGGGGAGGGGGAACTGGGGTGAATAGCGTGATCCTCCCATGCGCTACATTCCCCTGGCAAAACTCCTCACTGTCAGGTGAAAAGAAGCGGCTGGCAATTCCACATGGATCGGAGGAGTCATGTGGTAGTCTGCATCCCTCCCCAGATTGACAGAGGGGGTGGAGCAGTGACCGGGACGGCCCGGAAGAGTGGGGTGATTGGCCGGGTGCAATTGGGGAGAAAAGGAGGGGTGGGGGGGTAAATTAATCCACCACATTTCAGCTAAAAGGACTTTCCATCAAAACCAGACAAGGAGGGGTGCGTTCCATACATCCCATAGGGTGAAGGGGGAGCAGGGGGTTGAAAGGCAGTTGGATTTTGTAAAGGGCTGTTCCAGTCTTACTGGCTGGGGTTTCCAAATGCCTCAAATCCAAAGCCGCCATAAGCAGGGCGTTGCTCCACATCAGGCTCCTGTGGGGCAGGCAGGATGACAATCGGGAACTTGATCACTGGATCTCGAGCATACTTGACATCCAGATACACCTGTGATGGTGAAATGGTCAGTGTCTAGCATATTTGTTAAAACAGGTCACTTTTTTATCCATAGTAATTGTTATCGCTTACTTCGCTCAAGGGATATATGCAGGTGAGGAAATGATAGGAAATGCACTGTCTCCAGGAGAAAGATACACACCCTGAGCCTGTACTCTGCTTTGATGAGCTTGCAGTTTAAGATGGACACGCCTAGTGAGGGAGGGATGGTGATGATTCTGGTGACAGTCTGACTTGAAGAAGGTGGGATGGGTTCCCCAACCTCTTTAATGAGATCTTCAGTGTTGACTTTTCTCTTGTTTTCTGCAAAAAAACTATGCTTTCTGTAAACACAGTACTTGGGCCTAATCTCACGGGACGAGCTGTTCAGGATTGAAGCCATAACCTTGATCCCCTCTCCTGCAAAACAGAACAGAAACCATTGTAAACTGAAAAGAAAACATAATTTCGTGTTTTCAGGATAAAATTCCTCTATTTGGTCTATTTGCGCTTCATACCTGCATGTGATGTAAATGTGATGTTGATTGTTGGAAAAGAAGTCTTTTTTTTAATGTTCTTTGGTGATTATTTTGATGGGGGGTTCATAGAATGCAATCTCTAAGCAAATGGCCAGATTTGTTGTTGGAGTCCAACTCTTTGCTATTGCTTCATGTCTAATCACTACTTTTCTTATCTTAAAACCATAAAAGAGGAACTTTGTGCCATACAAGGATCAACCATTAAGTGTTCCTTTTTCCACAGGCTGATCTCAACGGTGATATAAAATACAAATAAGTAAAATGATAAACCATTAATAAAATGAAATGGCCAGACATTTAAAAAAAATCTGGCAGACTTCAATGATTATAAATTATCTAGTGTTTTCAAATGTTTACTTAACATCTATGCAGGTAAATCCTCCTGAGATTAGAAATATCTTTTTCAAAGGAAAGCTGGCCAACATGGCAGCAACATAGAAAGTTGCAGACAGAAAGGACCACACATAACCAAATAACATAATTTAAAAATAACACATTATTTCTAAAGAAATGGACCAGTGAAGCAAAACGGGAACTGCAAGACTGGTTTGACTGCACCGATTGGAGTGTATTTGAAGCTCCAACTGGCAACCTGAACGAACTAACCGACACTGTTACATCTTACATCAGCTTTTGCGAAGACGTGTGTGCCTACCAAAACCTTCTGCACATACAACAATAACAAGTCATGGTTCACAGCCAAACTAAGACAGCTTCAGTAAGCCAAGCAGGATGCCTACAGTAGTGGGAATACTGCCCTGTACAAGACGGCCAGAGATTCACTGACAAAGGAGATCAAAGTGGCTAAAAGAAGCTACACTGAAAAGCTAAAAACAGGTTATCAGCCAATGACCCTGTGTCAGTGTGGAGGGGCCTGCAAGACACCACAAACTACAGAAGACCATCCCTATATGTATATGCTGAGGCAAACAAAGACCTGGCTGACAACCTGAATGTCTTCTACTGCAGGCTTGAGAGGGATAAATTCACATCCCTCACCCACTCCACCCCAACAACAACAGCCCCCATCACACCTCTCACAACCCCCCTACCCCCGATACTCAGGCTGCACTCAAGATACTTGTAGAGGATGTGACCAGGAAAGCACTGGGTCCAGATCATGTCTCCCCATCCTGTCTTAAAGCCAGAGGGGTTCCCCTAGGGACCTCTAGGACTTCAGAGAAGGCCCAACCTATCAGCATTTTAAATGCTATATTTAAAATATTTCTTTTAATAATAATTATCTCTTCTAATTCTAATTTTAGCCCTAGTTTCTATCAAGTTTGCTTCAGTAATGAAGGGGTTACTGTCCTGAAACCATGAAAATCGAGTTATCCAATCAGATTTTGTTGTTGATGTCTCTTGGCAGAGAAGGGGTTAGCTGGCTGACTCCCTCATTGGTTAGGACTGCTAGAAGTCCTTGTGCTTGTGTGTTTATTCAGAAAGTGACAGGTAAATCAGCCAATCATATTTTGCTGTTGTAGTGGATGGGACAAAAAAATATCGCCCTAGGACTTCTAGAAGTCCAGACTTATCCAGACGCAGGCTCACTCATGAAAGAATGATGTGTGGTTGCTGAGGAGTCATTACTTGGGATTGACTGACTCTTTCACATTGACGACCCAAATCAAACCAATCGAACTGCACATCACTAATGTTTGTGTATCAGATGAGTGCGATGAAATTTAGTTAGAGAAAGAAGTTAAAGATGAAGCATGGCTACAGGAGGAGGCAAGAGCGACATTGTAGCTAGCTTGTTAGCGTTACCCTTCTCAAGACATGTTTCAGGGAAAAGCAACAAATGATTGGAAATGTTGACCATTCCCGTATCCACCTCTTCAGTTGAGCGGTCTTTCTCAGTCCTGAAGCGCATCAAGACGCACACCAGAAACACAACAGGACCGGGTCAACTGGGAGCTTTAGCACTGATGTCCATAGAAAAAGGCCTTCTGATGGAACTTAAATCCAAGGACAAACTGCATGATGCTGCCATTGCCCACTTCACAAAGAAGGACCGACAGATGGACTTTATATTCAAGTAGCCTAATAAGGTCAGCCGCCTAATTTTATTTTAATCCAAATCAGCGCTGGCGTATTCATTTTACGTATTGTGATGGCACTTCATGGCTGGTTAACACCACACTTTGCTCATGTAACGTTAGGCCTACTATACTCAATATCATGGCATAAGATTTGGCATATTTTGCATATGATTGTATTGTGATTTAGCTCATGGCATAGTCTGCATGTGAAGGTTGATTTTATCGTTATTTCTATTCTATACTCATGAGTTGCTTTGACTTGGTCCGGTCAGTTTGTAAAGAAGAGGTTTTATGATGCTGCATGCTAGCGCTGTCCATGGTGATGTTGTAGACCAGAAGCGGAGGCCATGTCATGTGCCTTTTCATTGATTTCTAAGTATGGAGAGAGACAAAAGCTATTTGATATCCAATGGATCTGATTTTGGTGGATCTTGAGGCAGGTTGCTGTGTGTGTGTGTGTGTGTGTGTGTGTGTGTGTGTGTGTGTGTGTGTGTGTGTGTGTGTGTGTGTGTGTGTGTGTGTGTGTGTGTAGGTGAGCTGTGTGTGTCGAAGGTTTTCACCTGGGGTGCTGTGATGGATGCACTTTGTGTGTGTGTGTGTGTGTGTGTCAGACAGCAGGGAACAGTTTTTCCCCCCACAGGTCATCTCTCTCATGAACACTTAACAGCATGGTGCAGGAATAGACACTTACTATGTAAATATGACACATTGTAAACAGCCTGGTCAATATGTCTCACTTACATATTTACGATGTGCACTACCTCTTTTTAAACCAAATGTGCAATACAAATGTACAATTGTAAATACAACTGCTGTACACTGTATTATTATTGTTATAATTATAACATAAGTATATAATATATTATACAATTATATCATTCATTCATTCATTCATTCATTATCCAAACCGCTTATCCTGCTCTCAGGGTTGCAGGGATGCTGGAGCCTATCCCAGCTGTCATTGGGCAGCAGGCGGGGAGACAATCTGGACAGACCGCCAGACCAACACAGGGTCAACACACACACATTCACAATTTTAGTACGGCTAATTCACCTGACCAACATGTCTTTAGACTGTGGGGAGAAACCGGAGCACCCGGAGGAAACCCACACAGATACGAGGAGAACGTGCAAACTCCACACAGAGGACGACCCGGGATGACCCCCAAGGTTGGACTACCCCAGGGCTAGTATATATTTTAGTATATAATATTAGTATATAATATAATACTATCTAAGCAATATATAAGCATAAGTTATTAATTATTCAACCATAACAAAACTCTGTATAGTAGTGACATACCTGTTGTGCGTACATACTTACCTCAGTATTCTATTTATTATTCCATTTATTTCTTTTGTTTTTCTTTTTTTGTGTGTGTGTGAGTGATATATGCAAGTACTAGAAGCTGGTGTAAATCGGAGTCAAATTCCTCATGTGCATAAGCACTCTTGGCCAATAAAGTTGATTCTGAGAAAAGTACGAGGTATGCTTGTAAATAAAACATGATAGAAAATTACCTTGGTAGAAGGCCGTTCGGTCAATATGTACATCCATGGACACTGATCCTGAAGTGAAGAAGTTCATTTTCTTTTCTTTGATATCATGTTGTGGCGTCTAAAGGGAGAGATGGATTCGTTATTTGTTTTAGAGCTGTCCTCTTAAGATTACAGAGGTACCACAATGTATGTTATCCACGCTGTGATCTGCATGTTTTAAGGGAAGCTTCGTCCATTTTGGATGATCACTCTCATCCCCTTTATGCAGAGTCTGAGATTCTACCATCAGCTAGGGTCTAGAGTCGGTATAGGGTTCCCATCTGGTAGAGCCAGAAGGTCCTGTAGAGCCATTGAAGCTGTTATTTGTGGGCTGAAACAACCAACTTCCTGTGATTTAAAGTTAGGACTTGCAGTTATAGTACCATTAGCAGTTGTATTTGCATTATCCATCCATCCATTATCTAAACCGCTTATCCTGCTCTCAGGGTCGCGGAGATGTTGGAACCTATCCCAGCAGTCATTGGGTGGCAGGCGGGGAGACACCCTGGACAGGCCGCCAGGCCATCACAGGGCCGACACATTCACACCTAGGGACAATTTAGTATGGCCGATTCACCTGACCTACATGTCTTTAGACTGTGGGAGGAAACCGGAGCCCCCAGAGGAAACCCACGCAGACACAGGACGAATGTGCAAACTCCACCCAGAGAATGACCTGGGATGACCCCCAAGGTTGGATAACCCCGGGGTTAGAACCCAGGACCTTATTGCTGTGAGATGACCGCGCTGCACCACCGTGCTGCCCTATATTCACATTGTGTAGTTTTATATTATTTTACTCTCTGTTCGTTATGCAGAGTTGTATTGTTCAACCAATGTATGTCATGTATTTTTTTATATGTTGCCTCTGCTGCACAAAAATTGCCCCCCGGGGACATTAAAGATCTACTACTACTACTACTACTAGTACTACCACTATTACTACTACTACAAATACCACTACTACTGCTACTTATAGATGGGGCCACATCTCAGCAACATCAATAGTACATCTGAACAGACCTGTTCCCACAGCTCTGAAGAAGAGTTCACGTTTGTTTTGGAGATGAGGGTGAACGGAGCCTTTGCTTTGCTGTTTGGTCTCATAGGTCTACACAGGATTGCCTCCAATGTATACTGGATTTTCCCCGCGGTGCCTTTAAAGGAAGGCGGCAGATTGCTGAAAGAAGTGAAAAACAGTTAAAAAAATAAAATAAAAATGGAGTACTCGTGAACTTTGTGCATTTCGTGTATCTCTTTCTGTCATTTTACTTGAATGAAGTTGCTAATCCACTTCCGGTGTGGGAAGATGGCGGTGCGAAGTCACGTTTGCAGTGACCTCACCCAGTACTAGTGTGGGAAGGTGGCAGCGCAAACTTATGTGCTGGATCGGCTGGGAGAGCTTAGTCTGCTGCATCCTGTGGGCCCAGGGACCACGGCCCTGTCTGGAGCTGCACCCGAAGAGAAAAAAACCAAGGGTGGTCTGACAAGACGCGGAAGCAGGGCAGGCTAATCTAACTATTAGCCCATGTAGACCGGCAGTTCCGATAACACCGAGGGCGGTCTGGCTGCGGCCTCGGCTAGCATTGACTGTGTTTTTGGTGTCTTCATGTGGAGTGCAAGGAGGTGTGTCGAGGGCGTCTAGCTGGGAGAGCTGGCATTGGATCGGCCGGGGGAGCCTGGTCTGCTGCGTCCGGTGGGCCTTCGCTGTCTTGAACAGTGAATTTTTCTTTTTGGATATGTTGGATATATGTGTTCTTGTAGTTTTGGATATGTGTTTTTGTCTTTGTGTTGCACTGCTGTGGGCTGGGGGAAACGATATTTCCTTTCATGTACGCACGAGCATGAAATGAAATGACAAATACATGTTCCTGATTCCTAACCAACAATGTACCACAAGTATGAGATTCAACAACGATCTTGTTAAGAGGTTTCAGACACTTTGCAGATGGTCAAGTTGCAAGGCGGAGGTTCCACTTAACAAGGTCAGTTGCTTGTTAAGTGGAACTGTATCCATCCATTTCAGTTAGAAAGGGTGTTTGATGTTTGAACAAGTTAATCAGATATGACGCGGACGATTTATTATCCGTGAGAGATCATGCCAGGTATAATTGACTCAGATAACACTTACTGTGCAGGGATCTGGAATGTGAATGGGTAGACGTGGCAGCCTCTGGCAACGGTTTGGCTATCTGGAAACAAAAAATCATCTGCTTACATTCAACAAACTTTTTTTTAAGACACGATTAATCTGATTACAGTTAGTAAATACATAAGTATGATAAACCTCACAAAAATTGCTTTTTTGCGTCAGTTGTCTGTTTGCATGACTGCAAATGCAGTCTTAAGTCTCCTAAGAGGTATTAAGTGTCCTAAAGAGTGTAACCCTTCTTTTCTGCATTGGTAGCATCCCCCAGTTCTTCTGGCATAATCGGCCCCCTATGAGCAGGAACACAACACTGATGTGGCGATTGATGCCAATCCAGTTTTGATATCCGTGCACACCAGTTATTATGAACAAATGTATTGTAGCGAATTCGGGGGGCAACCACAGGAACTGCCGCAGCCGGGACGCGAACCCTTATCTCCCGCACCGCGGGAGACATCGCTAACCGCTCGACTAAAGGTTCTGATCCGTTAGCTAAGGGCTACCGAGTCTATTCAGCCGTGACCGTTACATTAGTCACGGCTGAATAGACTCGGTAGCCCTTGGCGGTTAACTTTGTCGCCCGCGGTGCGAGACATCCAAGTTCGCGGTCCAGCCGGGCTGCCCCCCCCCCGAATTCGCTACAGTATGATGCAAAGAAAGGTGAAATTAGCAATTGTGACAACGCAGATGACAAGAAAATCCAAGTGTATTCATAAAACAGTTTATAGCATTAATGGCAAAAAAACCTTTTTTTTCTAGCAGTTGTTTTTGTCCTTAATTTACAATTTCATTTAGCAGACGCTTTTATCCAAAGCGACGTACATCTGAGAGTTAATACAACACAAGCAAGGCTCTAGTCAGGGGACAACAACGCAAGTGCCAAAAAAAACAAAAAACAGGTTCAGGTCCGATAGCACATAGGTGTCAACAAGCAATGCACAAGGGCAATGCATTGGGTATATAGAAGCGGGTTTTTTTCCTGTTTTTATATAATGTTGTAGCAAATTCTGGGGGTCGCTGGGAACCACCGCCGCAGCCGGGAAGCGAACCCGGGTCGCCCACACCACGGGCGACTGCGCTTACCAATCAACTAAAGAGTCCGACCCGATAGTCCAGGGCTAGCGAGTCTTACAATGCGTGGTCGTTACAATACCATCAGGTGTGAAGGTGTTCGAGAAAGAGCTGGGTCTGCAGCTTCTTCTTAAAGCTGGAGAGGGACTCAGTGGGTCGAATGGCGTTTGGTAACTCGTTCCACTCCACCACCGGGGAACTACAGAAGAGAAGAGTCTGGCTCGTGACTTAGGGTCCCGTTGTGGTGGAAGTGCCAGGCGCCTTTGAACAGGACCGGGGGAAGACCTGAATGGGGGAGTTCAGGTAGGCGGGAGCCGTTTTAGTTGCTGTTTTGTAAGCCAGCATTAAGGTTTTGAATTCGATAGCTACGGGCAGCAACTGGGAGCCAGCGAAGGTACATGAACCGCGGAGTGACGTGTAGTTTTGGGTTGGTTGGAGACCAGACGCGCCGCCGCGCTCTGCATCATTTGCAGAGGTTTGAACCTGCACGCAGGGCGACCTGACGGTAAGGAGCTGCAGCAGTCAATGCGTCATCTAACAAGAGCCTGTACCAGGACTTGTGCTGCATGCTCAGACAGGTAGGGTCTAATTTTCCCTGATGTTGTACAGGGCAAATCTGCACGACCGAGCAATCGAGGCCACGTGAACCTTAAAGCTGAGCCGGTCACCAATCTTGACACCCAGGTTTTGGGTGCTTAAAGTAAGGTCACTGTGGTCACCTGCCTAAACAAACGTAAGCAGCTCACTTACCGTGGGTTGGCTGGCCCTTGATAAGAAACTGCGTGATACTGAAGTACTTCTCCTTGTCCCGGTAGGTCACACGTACTTTGCCGTACGTTTCAGTCCATTTGACCTGCGCTTTCCCCTTCAGCTTCACACAGAGCGAATTGATTTTGCAATCACCGGCCAGCTCCAAAGTGATCCTCCCCGTGAGGCGATCCCCGCTGGAGAACGCGTCGCTGTTGTTAATGGGACTGACCCCCACGGAGAAGCTCTTCACCGTCTTTGACATGATTTGACGCAGGCACGAGCGATGAGAGACTCGCAGACAAAAAATCCGAGGAGGGCTGCCGGCGAGCCGCTAAGCAAGGGAGCATTTAAGATATCTGTTAGCAGGTGTGTCCTCGCAAACTGAAGAGCCCTCCTTCACATTAATCATTAAACGATATTATCTCAGCCATTGCTCCTGCAGGATGAAGCAGCCACTATTAAACCACGGTTTTGTCCCGTTTGATGGAAATCTGAGACTCAAACATGGGACACACGTTAGTACCACGTTACGTTGCCAAATCACAATACCATTTATACGAGACACATATGTAGAAAAGTATCGTGATGGGCAATCCTTCAAGACGGCCTCAACTGACATGAAGAACATGAAGCGTTAGATTTAGAAAATCAATAGAAGATAGATCACAGTTTTGAATCCATCGCACACTGCAGTGACACTAAGAAAATATGCAGCTTTGCAGGCAATAAGCAAATAATGAGGAATTTGTCCTTGGTATGAATCTTAAACTCTGTGTTCTCCTTCAATCTTACAAAATCATGTTTATGTCAACTCTGATTTCTTTCCGCGTGTTTAAAAGGAAATTATTTGCAGCACCAAACCCAACTGTCAAACTGTCTATTATGGGTGCCGAGACGTCTTGCATGCAGGGGCTCAGGTGTGCTTTGAAAGGCCATATGGAGAACGACCCCTGTTGCTGTCGACAGTGTCAGGTTGACATTGTGTCATGCTGGTTGTCTGTATGTGTGGGCGGATCAGCCATTTAATAGCCCAAAGTATAATGAAAATAAATCACTGTTTTGCTAATGGGGCTGTACAAAATGGCACAAAGTATTAATGTACAAACGTAGGGTGTAGGGTGCATCTGCAAACCTGGGAATTTCTGTGTGCTTATCTGTCACAAAAAGTCACCCTGACATGCAGAGAAACCTGCATGAAAGCATGACGCGCTAACATAATCTTGAAAACTGACATTCAAAATTGTAAATTGAAAATTGTAATAGTAATAGGCTCCAAAATTATTTATTTATTTATTTTTATACCTGCAAACACGTGCAAAACAGTGGTTAAACAAGTTGACGAAGCAAAATGTCACAAGGCCAACAGCAACCTTCATCAGCAACTCAACAGTCTTGGCACCCTAAAACACACTCAAGCGCGCACGCGCGCGCACACACACACACACACGTCATACTGGTGCTCGCTTAGGTTGACGTCATCCCTGAATCAAGGTCGGGTGATCAGTTTTCACTTCACAAATATTTTGGCTGTTTCTCCTCGAAGGCAGTGAAAGGTGAATTTCCATGGGGAGCGCATTCGTGGAACAAAAGCAAGTTTTAGAGACGTCTCCACTCCACATACAGAAGAAATAACCTAGCGTAGCTTTTCACACGACAACCGTGAGCTTTGCTGCCCCCTGTAGGATGTTAGATGGAGTGCAACAAATTTGCAAGTCAGAACTTAAAAGACAGTGATGAGGTCAACAGGGAATCTTCAATTACAGCAAATTTATTGTTACAAGAAGAAGTCTGGAAACTTAATCCACATATTCTAGTTTATTTAATATATGGTATCTTGATCCAAATGCACAAACACACACAAACTGTGTAGCTCAAAAATGGGCCTTAGAATAAACTTGACCGATACCACATTCTACCACGTTGGCGAACACTAGACATGCAGGTTTGAGACAACAGAGAAACTCAGAAACAAATATAAGCCCTCGCTAACATGAATATTTTTGCAGCAAGACCTTGCATGAATACTGGCAATAACTTGCAAAAATAAACTGACACTGGAAAAGGCCTTTAGGCGGATGCTTTTAACAATTTCTCAGGCAGTTAAATGACACTGAATCCTAACAAGCTTTTCCATTCTGGATGTAGCCTATCACCATGTCATCTTTTACACAAACACAAATATTTGAGGATACCGTGGTTGTATTTGTCTTTTTAGTGTAACTCGATTTGCCTGACGACCCTGACAGATGTTCTCAGAAACAAGAAATGGCATTGAGACTGCCCAGTAAAATGTAAAACTACCATTAAATCACAAGTATGGTACAAGAATCCTTATCAACTTAAACAGTTAAATGTCAGGGCCAAAAAAAAAACAGCCAGCCAGCTTCCAGTTACTACAGCTGAACCCACACAAGTCAAACTCTGATAACTTGGAAGACCCCCGCTAGTTTCTTAAAAGTACCCCCCCCCCCAAAAAAGGGTACAATAACCTTTTTCCATACTAATCTGGCCTCGGATAAATCGAAGTTGGATTAGTCGGAAATCTTCTTGACTCAGCCCCCCCCCCCCGTATTTCAATACTGTTTAACTCGATTTAGTGATGTGCAAGTTAACTCAAAAGTTTACAACCAATCACGAGGCATGTATCCGTGACTTGCCAACAAAAGGCATTTGTCTGAAGGGAGAGATTTGTAAACGAGTAAAAGAGCATATTCAAGAATGTGTGGAAAATGAAATGACATGGAAATAAGGGCGCTTTGTTCAGTCTGCGCAGAGGAAGAAATCAAGAGGCCTTGGATGGAACAGTCATACAAAAAAAATGGAGAATACCAAAGTAAATTAAAAATGAAGAAAAAGGATATTACATTTACAGATGCCATATTTCATGACATAAAAGGCATCCTACCCGAGCAGGGGACGAGACAGAGGGCACCGTCATGTCACATCTGCCCAAACCACATTAGTAAATCTTAGATAGAAGCTGTATGTGTAAACAGGGACTGAGTAACAGAACAAAGAAGCCCGAGTGAAAAACAGACATGGCCACTGCTACATGACATCACGTCACATTTAAAAAAAAAAAAGTATATTTAAAGGAACAATCTCAAAGATTCCCACTTCTGCAGAACTGAGGCGATACAGTCTCAACCCGGCCAATCCACCTCTGACAAAAAGCCCTTGCATTTGCAGTAAAACGGTAACTAAAAATGTCAGATGACATTCCTGTCAAAAAAATCCAAGTGTCCCATGGGTAATGATGCATCCCCCCCCCTCTCCCCAGTTGTACATGGCCAATTACCCGAGCCGTCCTGGTGGCTGCTCGGCCCCCTCTGCCGATCCGGGGAGGGCTGCAGACTACCACATGCCTCCTCCGATACATGTAGTCACCAGCCGCTTCTTTTCACCTGACAGTGAGGAGTTTCACCAGGGGGACGTAGCGCGTGGGAGGATCATGCTATTCCCCCCAGCTCCCCCTCCCCCCTGAACAGGCGCTCCAACTGAGACCAGAGGAGGCGCAAGTGCAGAAACCAGGACACACCAACATCTGGCTTCCCACCCACCGACATGGCCAATTGTGTCTGTAGAGATGCCCAACCAAGCTGCAGGTAACATGGGGATTCGATCCGGTGATCCCCGTATGGTAGGCAACGGAATAGACCACCACGCTACCCAGACACCCTTTAATGATGCATTTTCTGTGCCTCCAGCAGTGGTTGATCCCCTGGAGAAGACAGGCAGAAGAAATCATGGGAACAAACGCTCTTTGTTCTGGTGTGGGGGTGGACAAACTAGTTATTGGTGTATGCCAAAAAAAGAACGCAGCCGGAATCTTTAAGATTGCCACTTTAATTGATAAACCATTTTTCAAGTTATGGTAAATATAACTAGAAACGTGGTGCTGGTGGTATATGTACCTGCGGGTGCCAAACAAGCTAATGGTTAACCCGAGGTAGAAAGGCCAACACGGAGGAATTAACCAGCTAACCTCTGCGGGTGTGCGGTACAGCTCCACGAGGAGAGGAGAAGAAGTCACACTGCAGCATTTCATGCTGTCCAGTTCCCACCTGGCGAGGTGCATGGAGCGCCGAGGAGCATGTTCATGTCCATTTCCCCGGTAACAGTATAACTACGATAAAGCTTTAAAATCAAAAACAATATTTTAAAACTTTTTTTGACAAATACAGTTTCACCAAAAAAACAAAAAAACCCTACAAACTAGACAAGAAATCTGGGAAAATCAATGTAGTCACCATATATCCTATAGCTATTTTGGCATTGACAGGAGTCTCCCCACACTTTAAATGTGAATGTGTTGAAATGTAAAAAAAATTTCAGTGCGGGTCGGGGGGGGGGGGGGGGGTAAGTGATGGACAACTTTTCCCCAGGTGACCTCATTCTGAAACTGAACTGATTTGCTCTACATGCATTTAGTATTAATTACTACATACAGACACACAAAACACTGGTAATGCCAGTCAAAATACAGTGGCAGTGTATGGCTCTTATATAAAATATATCAAACATAGAAGAGGAAGGCAGCACATTAAAAAAATAAAATAATGAAATAGTAAGGCAGAATTAAAACTTTGCTCAATTTTACTGGCATATGGTGGCATTGGCGGTGCAGTGGTTAGCGCTGTCGCCTCACAGCAATAAGATCCTGGGTTCAAACCCTGGGGTTGTCCAACCTTGGGGGTCATCCCAGGTCGTCCTGTGTGGATTTGCGTGTTCTCCCCGTGTCTGCAGTGGGTTTATTCCAGGTACTCCGGTTTCCCCCACCATCAAGAGGACATGCATGTTAGGGTTTATACTCCTGTCTGTGCCCCTGACTGAGGCGATGGAAAAGAACTGGAGTTGGTCCCCGGATGCTGCACAGTAGCTGCCCACTGCTCCCAGCTACATAGCTAGGATGGGTTAAATGCAGAGCATAATTTCCCCATGGGGATCAATAGAGTATATCAAAATCAAAAAGTAAAAAAATAGGGCGTCCGGGTAGCGTAGCAGTCTATTCCGTTGCCTACCAACATGGGGATCGCCGGTTCGAATCCCCATATTACCTCCGGCTTGGTCGGGTGTCTCTACAGACACAATTGGCCATGTCTGCGGATGGGAAGCCGGATGTGGGTATGTGTCCTGGTCACTGCATTAGTGCGTCTTCTGGTCAGTTGGGGCGTCTGTTCGGGGGGAGGGGGAACTCGGGGGGAATAGCATACTCCTCCCATGCACTACGTCCCCCTGGTGAAACTACTCACTGTCAGGTGAAAAGAAGCGGCTGGCGACACCCCATGTCTCGGAGGAGACGTGGTAGTCTGCAGCCCTCCCTGGCTCGGCAGAGGGGGTGGAGCAGCGACCGGCAAGGCTCGGAAGAGTTGGGTAATTGGCCAAGTACAATTGGGGAGAAAAGGGGGGAGGGGGGGGACAAAAATAATGAAAAACTAAAAATACACATAACAAAATAATGCTGTCACATTCTAGCATAGGCTGAAACACGAGCATGGGCCGGGTTAGATGAAACAAGTCAGCATCATTTTTTGTTTGTATGCGAAAATAAAATTTAGTAAAAAGGGAGTATTCTGTCATGCTATTTCATTCTTGGACGTGCGGCCTTCCTCTTCTAAGTTTGGTGGTTTTTGGTGGAACGGTCCAAAGAAGAACCTCTATGCTAAGGCGCACTGCAACTTCCATTCCTGATAGAAAATATTCAGATGTGGTTCTGGGACACGTTTGGTACTTCTGCTATAGACAAGCACTAATGGTGGTTCGAGCCCTGCTGTAATGTAAACTTGAGGTAAACAACGACAAAGTATTTGAGTAAACTTTATGTAAACACGCATCTCTTCTGAAAACTCGAAAGGTTTTTGGAATAGGTTTTTCACAAGACATGTATAGAAAAGGTACACGCAGTATTAAAATGTGGACACTAACCTCTTGCATATAGTGATAACTGAGCAGTTAGGAGTGACAATCATATGCTAAATAAAAGGAAAAGTTAATTCATGCTACATGGCACAGGAAAAGGAGGAGATAAATACAGTACTGAACCCTTATAACCACAGTAAGATCGGCAGGATTTCCTGTAGGACACAGTACAATATGGATTTCTTTTAGAAAAATGATCTGAACATCAAGAAAATGTCTACTAGTTGCAACAACTGAAGAGCACTTACAGTAATGAAGTATACAAAACAGTAACAGATAATTCCGTAACATTAATTGTGCGTTTAATTGATATATTTACATCTTAAAAGTGTTTTCAGGTGAGCCTTTTATGAGAAACCCTGAGAAAAAAAAGGCTGCAGCACAGAGCTATTCAGAAATTATTTTGTGGTTGTACTTTTGTGTTACACCCTTGTTCTAATAAAATATTATAAAAAAATAAAATAAAAAAAACTTGAGAGGCACACAGCATGCAGCAGTTGCATATCAGTTCGTATTACCTTTCTTAGCGCAGTAGATGTAGCCATAAAGTAAGGAAATTCATTACCTTATTTTCAGCACCCAAGTAAAACCAAATAAGTTGCACCAACTTCGATGCATTTCGATTCAAAATTTCAGGTGATGGGGGCTACCACTGCAAAATAATCCAGGACTTCCTGCTGAATACCTTTGAGATACTCACAGATATGGCGGTGGAGCAGCATATGAAGGCATATCATGCAAGACAATAGGAAAAAGCACCTTCAGGGCTGGACACGCTCTAACAGAAAGGCTCACCTGTACAGGGGTTGGATGTGGAGAGGAGACAGAAAGAAGACGATATATAATGACAGTACTATGTGGATTTTATCAGTTATGTTTTTAAACACCTTGTCTGGCTCTCGTTTCATTCGTTCATTCATTATCTTAACCGCTTATCCTGCTCTCAGGGTCGCAGGGCTCTTGTTTCATTTGATCTAATTCTTATTTCATCTCTTTAAATCTTTACTTCTCCTTGTTCAGGAGTGTTAGCTGAAGATGCATACGCTTCACTTTACCAGCAACCCCCCCTTTTTTTTCTCTCCAGTTGTATCCAGCCAATTACCCCACTCTTCCGAGCTGTCCCAGTCACTGCTCCAACCTCTCTGCCGATCCGGGGAGGGCTGCAGACTACCACACGCCTCCTATGATACATGTGGAGTCGCCAGTCGTTTCTTTTCACCTGACAGTGAGGAGTTTCGCCAGGGGGAAGTAGCGCATCCCCCTGGCAAATAGGATCCACAGGATCACGCTATTCCCCCCCAGTCCCCCCCCCCCAAAAAAAAACAGGCAGCCCAACTGACCAGAGGAGGCGCTAGTGCAGCAACCAGGACACATACCCACATCCGGCTTCACACTTGCAGACACGGTCAATTGTATCTGTAGGGACACCTGGACCAAGCCGGAGGTAACATGGGGATTTGAACCAGTGAGCCCCCTGCTGGTAGGCAACGGAATAGACTGCTACACCACCCGGATGCCCCACTGCCTGTGACATTTCTTCTCCGTGAAGTGGTTCAGGGAAATACATGCACATCAGCGAGATAAGCGTCCTAACTGTGTCTTTATTGGTTAAGTCATCGAAGAAGCTCGGGCGCACAGCAGCGTCTCCAGAAATCAACGTTTAACATTTAACCGCAATTTACACCCAACCCAGAAAAACTGAATTTTCCTTTAACCATTTCTAATCTTATACCTAAACTTAACCATCACTTACCTCACACCTAAAACTTCACCACATGTAAACTATACTCACCATATGTCTTGACGCATGCTCAATAATCCAGGTAAGAAAATCAAAGAAGGTTGAATCAGTTCATCTAGATACATTGTTTATTGATACTAATGTTTATCTGTCAATAAACGTTGTATCCAGATGAACTGAGTCAACCTTCTTTGATATACTCACCATACTAAAATCAGATGATCTGAGCAGGTGTTCTCAACAATGTCTTTATTCATCAATATTTTGAAATACATCGTATGAATGTAACAGAACGTGATCGGTGGCTGTCCCCATGCTCAGGTTCAGACTCAACCAATGAGTATGAGTTGAAGACGTGCATCTCATCAATATGCATATATTGCCCCAAATCATTTTCTTGGAAAAGAAAAACTTAGGCCTGGCCTTGCCTCACCTCACCTCAAGAGTTCCAGACAACTGACAAAGTTACACACTTGGAAGCTAAAATGACACACTAGAGCAGTTGATGGATTCAGTGAGCTCAAGGACACCTCGGCGATTGTTATTCTGAGAGGACAGTACTACTCTATCACTTTCCTAAAGCCGTTTTTCAGAGAAACTGAAATTTGATCAGTTGACCCGTCACTCACAAGCCTGCTTTCCTCAAGGCTCCTGCCAACCCCAATCCTCCCATCCTTCAGTCTAGAGGATTCTCTTCTCTACTGCAAATCAAAAACATGAGACTAGATTTCTATTTTTCCACACTGTTTACATTTAACATGCACATCAAAATAAAAACGTTTGAATTTTAACCCAGGCCATGTGATGGCCTTGCCGCCCAATCTCTGCTGGGATAGGCTCCAGCATCCCCGCGACCCTGAGCAGGATAAGCACTTTGGATAATGGATGGATGGGTTTAACCTAGGCCCCGGCCAAGATGAATGAACTGCTATCGATACTCAAAACAACTATTCTGAGTGGCTTGATGCCATGGCTAAGGTCACAATCTGAAAGTGCCTTTTATTAGCAAGTTCTCTTGGACAAACTGACAAATGTGTCAAATTACTGATAAGCAACAAAACCAAAGACAAGACATAACCTTGGAATGATAAGTTGTTTTTCAAAACTATCACCCCACAATTGATACCTACCTTAATAATGTAATCAACTTCCAGGATGCTGCAGTTGGAGATTGTGAATGGTGCCGTGGGAGGGATCGTGACCATGATCTCGCAGTACACATCAGAGGTGTGAGAAGTGACAGGCTGCCCAGTCTGTGACACCATGATATTTGAAATCTCCCTCTTATGCACCTTGTTTTCGGTGTATACAACCTGTTTCTGAATGAGGCGTACCTTTGGAGTTGCTGTCCAAGATGATGTATTGCTGAACCAGCACATGACTTTGACGGTATCCCCTAAAACAAGGACCATGACAGAGCTTCAGTGTTTTGAATATATATTGACTGTTTTCTATCTGTACACTTGGATGAAATTATCTTCGGCACCAGAAAGGATGAGAAATCGAGCGTGTGAGCCCATGCAAACGGGTGCAATCTATGCACACACAAACACAGTAAAATAACTGTCTGCATTTCAGTACCCGGGTTGAATAATTTCTTCTGCGTCTTGACGTTCATTTTGATAAAACCTGAGGCACACCACAGAGAGCAAGTTGACATACTATTTGATCCTTCTAAGGGAGCCTGTGTGGATAAAAAAAAACAAGACAGGGTGAAAGAAGGACCATAAGAGTGGAAGACAGTGCAATAGGCAGTAATCTGTGACGTGGTTAGTCAATGTATTCTTTCTTTTTTTTCTTTTTTTTTTTTGGTGAGCTTCAACTGTTAATTTTATCCTCATCAGTTGTCCATCCATCCATTATTCAAATTCGGGTCGCGGGATGCTGGAGCCTATCTCAGGAGTCATTGGGCAGCAGGCGGGGAAACACCCTGAACAGGCCACCAAGTCCATCACAGGGCTGACACATTCACACCCAGGGACAATTTAGTACGGTCTATTCACCTGACCTACATGTCTTTGGACTGTGGAAGGAAACCGGAGCGCCCAGAGGAAACCCATGCAGACACGGGGAGAACATGCAAACTCCACACAGAGGACGACCTGGAATGACCCCCAAGGTTAGACAAACCCGGGGTTCAAACCCAGGACCTTCTTGCTGTGAGACGACCGTGCTAACCACTGCGCCACCATGCCGCCCTTCTGATATTGATAATGGTTGTAAAGATTGGAGTAAAACAGGCCCATATTTTAATTTTGACTGGCTGAGAACTAAAAATGCTTATTTTCGGGTCTAAAACCCAAATTCTTCAATTATGTTTGTGAATATAGTACCCCAATTCTGTATGGTAAAATAAATCACGGATTGAGCCTTTAATGAAACTGATGAGGATATAAGAGTAATAAAATCGAATGATATGATTCAGAACACAATGATTAAATTATATTTGGAGTGATTGATTGAGTCATCATTTTTTATCTATATTTCATGCATGTAAAGTTTGGCTTGGGTCACTGCCAGAGTAAACCCCTTGTTTTAGTGTTTTGGTTGAGCCCTGTTACCGTCTGTGGTCTGACTCGATGGCACCACGGCCAGCCAGTCAGACCAGCATCAGTTAGTTACCCATCCACGGGATGCTGGAGCCTATCCCAGCAGTCAATGGGGTGGAGACACACCCTGGACAGGCCGCCAGGCCATCACAGAGCCGACACACACACACACACACACACACACACACACACACACACACACACACACACACACACACACACACAGGCGGCAGAGAAATAGTGCCAATACTTACCAGAAGCTCTGCATTAACAGCATGGCGGCATACAAAGTTTAACGCAGTCTCAAAGTTCTTTGTCAAGTGCCACGGTCTGTCGATACACACCACCAAAGAGTACATTACCCGACCGTGCACCCCCTGGAAGGAGGTAGGGAAATCTCTGCATGGACAGTGGAGAGTGAAATAATAAGTTGGCAAGTTGACAAGAAAAAGTCTTACAAAACTCGTTTAAGAGCCTGCAATAGGTTGTACACACCCATGAGGAATTTGGCATGTAAACTGATACACATGCCTCCCTGGTCGAAGTTTTACTGGAGCATGAATTGCTGAAACATGAATTCAGAGCGTTATTTAAAAAAAAAAAAGCCCTTTATTGAATTCAGCTCGGTGGATGAGCACAGCCGGTTGTGATTCCCTCACCTCCGTTTTCCCGCAGGATGACGATTTGCACGTTGAAAAACTCCAACTTCGCACGAAAGTGCTGCGTTCTCCGCTGTTTCCGACCCCCTCGCCTAACTGCCCAGTGGACCTTGGCTTTGCCCACCAGCGTCAACGTTATCGACGTGATCTTCGTCATCTTCGTCAGCTCGAACGATATCTGACCGGTAATCGGGTCGCCGCTTGAGAAAGTACCTTTCTCGTTTAACGCGTTAAAATTTATCTTGAAATTCTTGAACGCTTCCCCGAACATCGTTAAATTTGTATAAACTTCTGAAATGCAATAAAACAACGACAAAACAATCAAATCGAGTTTATGTTACAACTACATCCAAGTCTTTGACACAAGCGGAAACCCGTCGATGAAAACAATCATGATCGATCAGACTGCGCAAGCGCACAACAGTCGGGTGTGGCCTTTTTTCCTTTTTAAAGGCCCACACCGAAGTTTTGTTGCGCATACTTGACTCCCTGCCATTTATTTATAACAGGCAAGTTTTTTGCTGGGAGGGGCGTAGTTGTTGTTGTTGTTGTTTTTTTTATGCGTTTCATTTCATTGCAGCCAAGTTGTTTTTTTTTTGGTTTTGTTTTTTTGGTTTGCATTTATTTCAGTACAGTATATAAAATGCAACTTGCAGAGACTTGAGTTGAAACTTGGTTTAGCTTATTGTTTATTTGACAGGGACAACGCACAATTTTACAATTGCACCAGAGTTAGCCGGCAGCTAATTTGCATCTGCAGTCCCTGGGCAGGCAAACAAACAACAATTAATACAGAAGTAAAAACACTAACAATGCATAAGAAAACTATTGGACAGGCAGACAAAGAACAATCAAGACAAAATAAAAACATGACAATACATCAGAAAACCAATCTCGAAAGTTATAAATACAATCTGATCCATTTAAAACAGTGGATATAAATAGCAATCTGGCCTATATGACAACAACATAATATATATGGATTTCATCTATTCAGCAACAATAAATAAATAGTAAATCTGACCGGAAACATCAATGAATAACAATCTGACCTAAACTATAAAAACAGCTATAAAAATCAATCTGGCCTATTCAATGGCAGGAAATATAAATTACACACAGTCTACGGTCATGTTGCACCTGGGCTGGTTCCCGCCAGAACCCTAGGATAGATAACACTGGTCTACAAAAATATAGTTTTTTTCTTGCATGGACTTTGGAAACTGTTTTTGGCTAATTTTGGGCTGCTGAATCCAAATCTGTGCTCAGATTTGCTCTATCACATCAAGTTTTTGTGCTATCTGTATGCTCCTTATTCAGGATTTTACAAAAGTTGACCATCTAGTCTGGCAATCTTGGTGGGGATAAAAATGACCCCTATTCATTTCGTAAATAATTTCATGCTAGGCTGAGTGCTTATTTGTCATATCTTTGAAATAAATGTATTTTATCACGTAATATCACATGTATTCTATAAATATATTGCTTTTTCATCACAAATGACATTTTTACTACTTTTTTTTACTAGTGCTTCTTGCTGGGATCCCAGTCAAAAGCAGCCACCCTTTGCAATTTTAAGAGATGGAACTATTTATTTAGTTCATGTTTGCATGGGTCCTAATTTAAAGTGTCACATGAGGGGTTGGGGGGGGATGTCAGTCATTTTGAATGAGTCAGCCACAGATGCAGCAGATATAATCCGTTAAATACAGTGAACGTTTACATTAGTTGCCTTGTCGTTGCGGGGGGGGGGGGACACACAGGTTGACATATTAGAGGACGTCTGGAAATCGCATTATTTCTCCAAAAAAAAAAATCGGTGTGCTTTGGAAAATTGTAAAGTATTGTAACGATCACAGAAGAATAGGCTCGGTAGCCCTTGGCTGACGGGTCGGACCCTTTAGTCGACTGGTTAACGTTGTCGCTTGCGGAGTGGGAGACACGGGTTCGCGTCCCAGCTGTGGCAGTTCCCTCCATCAGATGCGCTTCCCGAAGGAGGAGGGAAATGGAACGTTGTCGCCCGCGGTGCGGGAGATACAGGTTCGCGTCCCGGCTGTGGCGACGGTCTCCCAGACGGCCCCCCGAATTCGCTACAGTATATTGAAATCGTAGCCAAGTAAACGGTCTAAGGGCTAAAACGGTAGAGTTGGTCGCGGCATCTGAGAACCGTGGGATAGATTGTTTACTGAACATAATGATTAAAATCAAGCAGTGTAGTAAGACAATGCATTAAGCATCACGTTGCTATGCTTTGATGGTCCGGTTTGAGTGACCGTTTCCAGTTAACTTTTTAATTTTAGAGGTGTATTCAACTTTTTCTTTTTCTGTTTTCTTTTTTTTGGAGGGGGGCTGCAAAAATAACAATACTTCTGACATCTTGATTTCTTTTCTACATCTCTTATCAATCCGTGCAGGGTTGACCATTTAGCATTTTGCAAAGCACATCTCAGCAAGGTTTGTGATAGGGGATAATATAGACAGTAGGTTACTAAATACGGTATAGTTGTATTTAGAATTGAAGTTCACCAGGGCATCGCTCAAATTTTTTTTTTTGCATATAATTTTCAGAGACCTGAGAGAGTGTGGACTGATTCTTTGACATTCACTGATCCTGAGATAAAACATAATCTGTCTAGCCTGTGTAACCAGGTTAAAATTAATGTTTTTATTTTATTTTGTTTGAGTATGAAATATCACCAAATCCTGTCTGTGTGCTGTTATTTGTGTTTACTACATTTTATTTTATGTCATTATTTACTTTTATGTATGTTTTACAACGACCGTCATATACGTGTACTGTCGCTTTAAGAGAGAGGTCTTGTGGGTACACGGAAGAGGGAACGCGGGAGAGGCCATTTTGTTTTGTGGGAGGAGTCTCAAGCAGCAATCGAGCCGAGCCACACGTGTTTCTTACCGTAGGACAGTTCTTTTTGCTGGTTGAGGAGAACGTAACCTTGAGTATCCCTGTAAGAAGATACTGCAAGCTGTGGGATAAAATACTTGTTTATCCTTTCTTACATCGGAGTCCCGTGGACGGTTTCTCCTTCTAACGCACACGAGTGAAGTCCGGGTAGTGGTTGAACTTCGACCCCCACGTCCGTAAGAAACACCGCTCCCGCTGGAGGACTGGACGTTTGTCGAAGAGTTTGAAACCAAAATAAATGGCAAGGTGGGCCAAATAGAGTCCTGTGTGTCCCCCCTCCTTCTTTGATCATGATGATGATGATGATGATGAGAAACTGAGGGCCCCCACAACACCTGGGACCCCACCGAAAATAGAACACAACGCAGAGCTACTGAGAGTGACGGGCGTGCAGCAGGCTGACCAGCAGAGAATAGCATAGGACTGCCCCCGTTACATTGGTGCCGTGACCCGGATTCGAACCGGGGTTGCTGCGGACACAACGCAGAGTACTAACCACTATACGATCACGGCCTGGGTGAGCTTAACAGTACCTATCTTCTCAGGAACTGCACCACCCCTCCAGCGCTCTACATTCGTGAACATGGACAAGAACTGTTCAACGTCAGGACTAGACGGATGTTCCTGTCTGGACGCGATGTCCCAGTACTCAGTACCACTCTTGAGTACATGGGCCACATGTTTAATGACGTTTGTGCCGACTATCAGATCATCATGCTGACCGGGCACGACCAGAGTGGGTATGACAAAGGAAACACCATAAAGCTGCATGTTGAGGTCATAAAAACCATCAGGCCTAGTCTCCAGACCACCGCAGCCAATCAAAACAATGTTCTCTTCAGGCTGCTGCTTCTCAGGTAAAACACCCCCAGAGCGGAGCTTCTCTACTGCATTTTCACTGATACTGCATGACATAGAGCCAGTATCCAACATGCCATTAAGCTGCACACTCTGGTTGATAAGAACAGGAGCATAGAACAAGTCACTGAAAGCCTGAATCCTCTGTGTCGCCTGAATGACCATACGCGAACCCTGAGGTGCTTTGGCACACTTGTCTTCATACAAGTGAGCCAGGTCGGAGACATCAGTGAGGGATACATCTACATTACCCACACCATCCCTCTCTAGGTGTGGGTTTAGTAGTTTAACGGACGAGACTGATGACCAGCTCTTCCACCAGGCTGAGAACGGAGCTGGTTGGGCGGCTGAGGGTGAGGACAGTCCCTCTTCCAATGACCAGGAGACAAACAGTTTATACATCGGTTCTCCCGGCTGCAGTGGGAAAATGTGGAGTGATCCGGAGACTTACAAACCCTGCACAACCTCTGTGGTGCGTCTGGCACCCGCCCTGCGGCGCTAGCTGGCGGTTGAGTCAGCGTCGGTGTCCGGACTGCAGCGCTAACTGGAACCTGAGTCTGCATTGTGACCAAACGGTCTAGCAAGCTCACCAAACTCCTCATATAGTCATCACCGCCAGAGACAGGTGCGGGAGACGGTGCGGGAGACGGTGTAGGAGACCCTGCACAAAATGGTATAGGAGATGACGCATGAGCCGGGACGGGAGATGGCACCACCGGCACGGTCGTGTTCAAGTCGGGAGCCATGTCGACTACAGGGACATGAACCTGTGAATGGAACCTACGCTCTACCGCGCCTGCTTCACGTTGTCCACCTGCAGCAACACGGGACTTCCTCTCCAGCATGTGCTCATCAAGCCTCTCCTGGATCTCGCTAGCAGACCATTTCCCTGCGGACTTGAACTTAAAAACATTGGCAAGAGACTGATCTGGACAGTGTTTGATAAACATCATGCTTACCTCGTGGCTTGGCTCTTCAATACTACGGCCCTGCCACTTCAAGCATTCGTCAGCCACCTCCACTGTTTTATTAAGCCTAATCCAATACTCCATAGCGTCCTCACCTGGCTTGGGCAGCGTACTGTAAAAGTCCGCCAGGGGCATGCTCGAGTATGTGAAGTCACTAAAGTGTTGCTTCAGTACATCAAAAATAATGTGGGGGTTCGCTATGTGGTCGACAGATGTGTTGCGCAGCTTTATCCTCACCACGTCCCCTGCTTTCCCCATAAGCTTAGCTAGAATCTCATGTGACTGCTCACTAACTGGAATGGCTCGCTTCCTCAAATACAAAGTCATAAGGCTCTCCCACTCATGAACTGTAAACTTATCAGAGCTATCGCCCCTGAAAATAGGAGGCTCCCTAGCGTCTGTCTGCATTACTACTCTAACACTAGGAGCTGTCTCCGAACACTGTTCAGCAGACCTAGCACTGTCTGTGTGTGTGTTTCTAAGCATTTGTGTTTCCTGCAGCTTAGCAGTGATTGACTCTCCTATCTTCTCTGCTAACCGAGTAATGAGCATGGCTAACTCACCCACTGGCTGCTCGCTGTTACCTAGCACAGCCCCTTCGCTGATACCTGGCCTGGCCCGTTCTACGTAGCGTGTGGAGGTGAACTGAGGAGTGCCAAATGTGGTCAGGTCTCTAGGTCCTGGTGCTCTGGTGTCTGGTTCCCCGCCCTCTAAGAGCTGCCCGAAACTCCTACCTACACCTAGCCGTAAACCCCCACCCACATCTAACTGGTACCCCCTCTCCATAGCACACTGGCGATCCAAAAGATCCTGATCAGCAATGTTACCCCCACCTACGTACGAACCACCCTCTGCCATGTTCCTACCTCTAACACTCAGATAAAATAAAAAATAAAATAAAAAAGTGAAAAGCTCAATTCATTTAAATAATTGAATCTAGAAATCACTAAGAGATTGAAACAATCACACACAATCAACAAATTCACCAATAGATTAATCACATATGCACATATCCAGTAGTTTAGATCAATAGATTATTCACACGAGTCCTTCAATCACATCAACATTAACCTTTTTTTCCTTTTTTTTTTTCTCGTGTGTTTTTCTTCCTTCAGTATATACAAATGTCCTGTTCACAAGCCCAGTCCATGGTAACCACAGCTATGACTGTCCAGTGTCCACACAGCTCAACTCCAGTCCACTGTAACATGAGCGTACAGTCTATAGAAATACCTGAGGACGTCTGGGGCTTGATGACGACAGCAGCCTCCCGCGGCGAGCAATTGATGTCGCTCTCAGGATCCAGGAGGGTCACGGCACCAATGTAACCGGTTATTTTCTTGCCCGGTGCGAGATTCGAAACGGGGTGTACTGCACCACAAGGCGACATCACTAACCGCTCAGCTAAAGGGTCAGACCCCAATATCCATGTCTACAAGATTCAGGATGCAGAGGGGCACACCAGGGTGGTGCACAGGAACCGTTTGTTGGAGGTCAACTTCTTGCCCCTTCCTGAGTTAGATCAGGGTGAGGAGTCCAGTACAACCAGTCAGTTGCTTGACTGCGCAGAGTCCGATGAGGAGGACAGTGCAGATGGCCTGACGGTCTCAGGGGATGCAGTGGGGCTAGCAGTCTCATCACTTGGAGACTCGCCTAGATCTGAGTGGGCAGAAGCGGAAGAGTTCATTCCGTCTAGTCTGGTAGTCAGTCCTGTGGGGGCCACTGCTCAGACTCCACCCAACACACACGCACCACACAACACACATGCACCACACATAGAGGCATCACCCTCACTCGATGTAGGTGTTATATCTCACACTGATTCGCACACAGAAGCACCACACTCACTCGATACAGATGTTGCAGCTCGCACTGTCTCACGCACACAAGTAGAGAGCGATCGTCGGGTTAGGACACGCACAGGGAGGGTGGTGAGGTCAGTGAACAGGTTAATAGAATCTATGGCTCAGATGCCATTTCTACGGAGTGTGAGGGTTTGAACTTTGATGGAGGTTGGAGTCATTCAAACTAGTTTAATGTGAGTTATTAGGTGTCTATCAGACAGGGTTGTTTTGGGCCAAGTGCATGGTGTGGCGTATCAGGCGTCACATTGATCTAGGGGAATACTGAGACTTGATCAACCTCATTATTTTCTGAACCTCGTAACCGAGGTAGCTCCTAAGTTGACTGGAGGACTAGGTCCTTCTTTTCACTTGTGCCAGTAGTCAGTGATGGGCTTTTCCTTTCCTCTTTCTCTTTTTATCCTGCTGTCAGGATGTTGGTGAATTTCAGGAGGGGTGAATGTAACCAGGTTAAAATTAATGTTTTTATTTTATTTTGTTTGAGTATGAAATATCACCAAATCCTGTCTGTGTGCTGTTATTTGTGTTTACTACATTTTATTTTATGTCATTATTTACTTTTATGTATGTTTTACAACGACCGTCATATACGTGTACTGTCGCTTTAAGAGAGAGGTCTTGTGGGTACACGGAAGAGGGAACGCGGGAGAGGCCATTTTGTTTTGTGGGAGGAGTCTCAAGCAGCAATCGAGCCGAGCCACACGTGTTTCTTACCGTAGGACAGTTTTTTTTTGCTGGTTGAGGAGAACGTAACCTTGAGTATCCCTGTAAGACGATACTGCAAGCTGTGGGATAAAATACTTGTTTATCCTTTCTTACATCGGAGTCCCGTGGACGGTTTCTCCTTCTAACGCACACGAGTGAAGTCCGGGTAGTGGTTGAACTTCGACCCCCACGTCCGTAAGAAACACCGCTCCCGCTGGAGGACTGGACGTTTGTCGAAGAGTTTGAAACCAAAATAAATGGCAAGGTGGGCCAAATAGAGTCCTGTGTGTCCCCCCTCCTTCTTTGATCATGATGATGATGATGATGATGAGAAACTGAGGGCCCCCACAACACCTGGGACCCCACCGAAAATAGAACACAACGCAGAGCTACTGATGAGAGTGACGGGCGTGCAGCAGGCTGACCAGCATAGAATAGCATAGGACTGCCCCCGTTACACCTGCAAGGATAGTGAAATGTAAGAGCTAACCGGAATGACTCTTACTTGTGTTAATCGCTTATGCAAAAATATGTTGTCCAATCACAATCCCTGGAATTATGGCCATAGCCTGGGACCTTGTTTCCTCCCAAATTTCAAAACTATTTTCATCTCAACGGTGCCCTTTGAAAGCCCTGTGTAATAGAGCGAATATATAGAATAATCAGTTTAACAGTGGTCTTCCTGAATGACAATATCAAGTCTGACGTCAATAACAGGGTGTGCCGTCAGATTGCATTAGAATAAAGTATACCAAAACAAACAAAATAATGACAAATAACGTAGGCGCTGTCACAGCACTATTACATTTTGGCAGATAATTTTCATATTTTATCAGTCATCTGACTGTTATCGCCATTACGATCACCCTTCCAACGCTACCTTACATTGGAGGCGGACAGGAGCAAGCAATGAAAACATTTGTTCAAAATGAAATTTCTGCTGTAGAAGCACCGTGCTTTTTATGCCGGCTAACATTGTTTGTTCGATATAACGCCGTTGTTTCTCTCATCTTAACTCTTCTCCGTTATTCCCTTGGGCGGTACGGTAGCCCAGCGGTTAGCGCTGTCGCCTCACAGCAAGAAGGTCACGGGTTCGAATCCCGGGGTTGTCATCCCAAGTGTGTGGAGTTTGCATGTTCTCCCCGTGTGTGCGGTGGGTTTTCTCCAGGTGCTCCGGTTTCCCCCACCACCAAAATGACATGCCTGTTAGGGTTAGTCTGTGCCCCTGACCAAGGCAAATGGGGAAAGAACTGGAGTTGGTCCCCGGGCGCGGCATGAAAGCGGTAGCCCACTGCTCCTAGCTACACAGATCACAACTAGGATGGGTTAACTGGCAGTAAGTGAATTTCCCCGAGGGGGTTAATAAGGAAAACCTAATTAATCAAATTAATTAGCTTGCTGCCACCGCGACCCTACTCCGGAGAAGCGACTGAAGACGAATGAATTAATTAATTAACTTAATTATAACTTGAAGATAATGTGTCCACTCGGCATGTCTGTGGCCCAGCTGGTTGTAAAAGTTGTTGCTTTGTGATTTCAGTGGACAGGAATAGCATGTTACTGCTTCTCAATAAATGCTGCGCTGAGACAAAACGCTCAGCTTTTTGCTATTGTTTTTGTTCAATTCTCACACCTTGGGTACTGCAGCTATACTATCTGCCTGGTTATTGAGCCATGGAACATTTCCATTACTTGATTTTTTTTTCGCTACCATGTTTTAAAGTCTAACAGTGTGTGGTATCTAAATTTGTCATATGCTGACAAATTGTTGGGATTATTAGAAAGTTGAATTTGAAAGGAGGGGCAGTCATAGGCTGAACACATATTGACCACTAGATGGCGCTGGTTACCCTTGCATCGTAGAGTGAAACTAATTTCTGCTTGTGATAGGTTCCTGTTGACTCGAACATATGGCCAGAAACACGAGTTGACCCCCCCCCCCTCCCTCCCCAGCAGTAAATCAACAGTCTCATGAATATTCCTTGGATTAGGCACCATAAGATCATTTCCAAACATGAGGCTTTAGAAAATGATTGGTTCAAACTGCCCCCTTGATGGGTTTTTGGGGAAACAATCCAGCCATAACATTTTGATAAAGAATAATTATGGTAACACAGGGCATATAACGAAATCTCATCACAAGTGTACTTTGAGCCTCCCTTGAGCACATGGCTGCAGGAGGGCGGCGAGGCATAGCATTGTGTTTCGGCTGTGTGTGAGACTACGCAGGTCTTACCGCTGGCCGAGCGTGTCCAGTTGCTGTGAGAATTAGGGTCGCCTCAGCCTCCCAGCAGTGACTGTGCAGAAACGCATGGGTTCCTGTACAGAACTGTCAGAAGAGATGGATGCTGATGGCCACCGAGCCATCACTGGACACGAACCCGTACAAAAGCGCACCTTACAAACGCAAGGAGATTTACAACTTAATGTTCACTTCACATTTATACAGAAATGGGAAAAAATCGGGGTACTTGGTGGGCAGGGTCACTTGCCTGACATCTCATCTAATTTCCATTACACCTTCATTAGCCTCCGGCAAGAGAAGATGTCTTCGCACTGGCGTCGACTGAGACTCGGTAAAATTGCCGTCCCTCCCCTCATTTTACAGCTCCATTTCTCTTTCTGAGCGTTTAAATTCAATTTTGATTTTTTTTTTCATCCGCTGAACTGTTTGACCAAAAACATTTCGGTATGTTTAGAACAGGAGCCTTCACACGGCCTCGCAAGTCCATCTTCAAAGCGGGAAATCCCTCAAAAGTGGAATTCGGCTCATTCGACAATTTTTTTTTTCAACTCCTACTTTTAATCTGGCAAACTATCCTACTGATAAACAAGGATTTAGTGCTCACCATGCTTATAAACATTTGAAAGATTTTAAGCTTACAGTTGCACATGGATTTCTAGACTGTGGCTCATCCAAAGTGTCATGCTCATCTTCTGCAACCACCTGCGCTCTCCCTGTTGGGCCCGCCGGGATGCTGCGGAGGGTTCCCGTTCCCAAGTCTTCAGCTGCGGAGCCTTATTTTAAGCTTTCATTTGTCATCTCAAAAACAGACAGGGTGCATAATTTATGATTTTATATGGGATTTGTTTCATCAGAAAATCTTCTGCTCGTCTGTCTAAAAGCTGCCAAAATTAGCCCAAAAAGTGGTTTTATTTAATTAGCACATTTTCATACGCTAAAAATTGCCGCTCTGATGGCCGAGCGGACTAAACCGCCGTTCTTGCAGTCCGCTTGTCGTGCAGCTGGGAGGTTCGTATCCCAGACTCGCCGTAACCGGTCACGGTCAGAGTGTCCACGGGGTAAGGCATTCGTTAGGCCACTCATACCCGATGAATAGTGGGTGTAGCTCGGTATAGTGTTCAGCGACTCGTCGTTCTCCAGCGACCCCTCTGGCCCATCCGGGCGCCTGCAGCCGAGGAACTGGAAGCGTTCTCCCTACGTCTCCTTCGCCGCCTGAAGATAACGCAATCTATGCGAGGCTTCAGCGTGTGAAATAGCGAGAGCAGCCGACACGAGTTTGAAGGAAGCTGGTGTTACGATTATCTCCTTCCTGTAGAAACGTGAGCCAGGAGAGTTATTCGACATGAGTTCCGGCCATATGCCATTGGGTTAATCGGGTGGGATAAGAGCGAAAACTACAAATAAATTTATATTAAAAAAAATAGGGCCATTCACGAAGATCCCCTTATAGTGACTTTCCAGTGAGGTTCTTTTATGCAAACATTGGGTTGTGAAAAACAAATGAAAAGAAATGGTTTTCAAAGGTAACTCTACTTTTTGATCACATACTAATCCTGCAGCAAAGTGGAAAGGCAGTCTGGTTGATGTAAACTTGGAAACCTATTTGTCGTGGGTGAGTGCTTGGCAGGCTCCGCTACCGAGTTACAGATTCCAGGCAACAGGATCATTGACGCTTGTTGGACGTGTAGAGTGAGTTTGCATGTGTATGTGTGTGTGTGGCTGTTAGTGTATATGACTAACCACGGGCGCATGCGCACACGTTTCATGAACACACAAAACACACACACACACATACAGCATTTATAACAGGCCTAGACTTTTGCTGGCCCTGATAAGGGCACCTATCAGGTTCAGTCAAGCTCACTGTGTCTTGTCTTTGTCTGCCAACTTGGTAAACCAACCACACAGTGCAAAACCGGCACACAAATGCATACACATGCACATGTGCATGACCTACACACACGCATCCATCTTTCTCTATCTAGCTCTTTATCGCAGTGAGATCACATCACATTGCGAAGTAGATCACGCAGACAGTAGCGATTGCCATTTGATCCAGCTGTATCCAGTTTTACTGCCATGTGGGCGACAGTGTGTTGCCAAATTTGTTTTTTGTTTCATAGATAACATCTTTTCTCTAGCTTACCTGAGTTTTTTTCCGTATATTGAGTTTGTATAAATTACTACTACTACTACTATTACTTTTGGCCATACTTTTTCTTTTAATTTTTAAAAACTATTTTAAAAAAATTAAAAAATATAAAAATTTGAAATTAAAACATGTTGTATAAATCAATATATTTTAAAGAAAAACAAACCCTGTCTTATTTCTCTGAATCTGTGCAGAGGCCCTCATCAGCCCCATAATGAGGCAGCAGGTATGTACAACAGGATTCCCACCTTCACATCTCTAATAATCAAAACTCAACCTTTTCTGAAACATTTTTTTTGATGTGTGACTGAAAAAAAAGTTGCACGTTTTTTGTGTTTTGCTTTATGTTCATTTTAACTTATGTAATAATGTCTCTGGGTACTCTTTAACGTGTTCTACAAATAAAAATGTTCTATTGTTATTGTTTGTTGAATAGGAATGTAGCAGACATTTAAGTTCGTTAGATCTAAATCCTAAGTGAAGTGAACGAACCCAGAGGGTAAGCTGGGTTATTGATCTGTAGTTTCTACACACCGCCTCTCTCCTCTAGTTAATCCACAGGGTCAGCTCTAATGACATTGAGGAGTTCCTTTGGCAGTCGGCACTGCTGCCATTTGCAATTTAGATGGAGGGGAAAGGGGAAGATGAGGAGGAGGAGGAGGTGATGGTGGTGTTGGGGGGGCATGAGGGTAAAAATGAGTGGGGATAGTGAAGGAGAAGGGACCCAGGAAATGCAGCAAAGAGCTGAGAGGAGCGATAGGGAGAAGGACGTAAAGGAGATGAAACAGGAGGCAATGAAGGAAAGTGGGGAAAGTGAGAGAGGCGGAGGATCGCTGCGCTGCTGGAAAACGGTTTTGAAAAGGGAAAGATATAGGATGTAGTTGGTGGATTAGAAGGGAGGAGAACAGGGTGGAACATTAGTGAGAGGTTTATGTCTGCCAATTGATCATTTGAGAGGTTGTGTGGGGCGGCACGGTGGCCTCCCAGCAAGAAGGTCCTGGATTCGAACCCCAGGCCGTCCCAGGTCCTCTCTGTGTGGAGTCTGCATGCTCTCCCCGTGTTTACATGTGTTTCCTCCGGGTGCTGGGGTTTCCTCCCACCATCAAAAAGACATGCATGTTAGGGTTAATACTCCTGTCTGTGCCCCTGAGCAAGGCAGTGGAAAGAATACTGGAACTGGTCCCCGGGACCTGCAGCTGCCCACCGCTCCTATACAATAGGATGGGTTAAATGCACAGAAGAAAATTTCATTGCAAGAATACAATTCGTTGTAAGAATACAATGACAAATAAAATGGCTTTCATTGTGTCACACATAGTAAATACCACATGTCACCTTACACTTACACATATACAGCAACATTGAGCCAATATGAAAAAAAATATTAAGGTTTGGAATAAGACAACATGCGATGTGTAAGCTTAGAGAGAAACAGTGCGCATCTCTATGCAAAGAAACATATTGAAAAGGATGAAAAATGACATATTGAAGAACAGCTCCATCTAAACGGTGATTACAAAGTGCTAATCCTCGGCGTAAATATCTGCAAGTTGAGCAGTGCGCATGTTGAGAGGAAAGGGTTAACCATGTCAGATTTGAATGGTTATGTGCTTTTTGCACCCACCGAAAGAATTCCTGCAACAAAACAGGAAGCCACAGAGGGAACAGTTGGCAACTCTAATCTTGTGCAGATCCTCTGATAGCTTTCTTCTCCACAAACAATGCTGGTCGGGGCTGAGGGGGCTCTGGAGGGGTGTTGAAAGACCCCAAAACCAGGCAGAGCTGGCTTCTTTGTCAGCTTCTGAATGATCTGTAGTCACACGTTTTCATGTAATTTCCATGAATAGACAATGTTTAATCATGTTAAAATGGCCATTTGTCCGTGTCTCACCTCCTTCAACCTCCCCTTCTCTAGAGCTCCTTTTCCTCTGCTTCTCTCCTTCTTTTCCCCTCTCTTTCAAACACACCTATATATATACACTACTATCCAAAACCACAACAACTCTAGCTTTCCACCAGCAGTCCATCACTGTCTGTCTGTCTGTATGTATGTCCATCTGTCTGTCTGTCACTCTCTATCTGTCACTCTGTCTGTCTGTCTGTCACTCTGTCTGTCTGTATGTATGTCCATCTGTCTGTCTGTCTGTCCCTCTTTCTGTCACTCTATGTCTGTCACTCTGTCTTTCTGTATGTATGTCCATCTGTCTGTCTGTCCCTCTTTCTGTCACTCTGTCTGTCTGTATGTCCGTCTGTCTGTCACTCTGTCTGTGTCACTTTGACTGTATGTCTGTCACTCTGTCTGTCTGTATGTCCATCTGTCTGTCTGTCACTCTGTCCATCTGTCACTCTGTGTGTCTGTCACTCTGTCTGTAAGTCAGTCTGTCTGTACATCAGTCAGTCAGTCAGTCTGTCTGTCTGTCACTCTGTCTGACTTTCTGTCTGTCACTCTGTCTCCTTGCCTGTCTGCTGTCTGTCTAGCAATGGCCTGTCCATGTCTTTATGGCTGCAATATGAGCCAAACAATAGAAGAAGAAAAACTGTCTGGGGTTTCCTGAAAAGTTTACCGCATTATGAAGTCAGAGTGAAAGAATGCCTTTCTTAAAAGGGCACTACAGTTTGCTTACTCTGCGGTCAGGCTTTAAAAGCTAACACTGCCACCATGATGTCATAACCACAGGGCCTGCACTACTGTTAATGAGACTTAAGCACAGCATGGAGTCCAGTAATGTGCATGGATGGATCGATTTCTCGTCTGTCTCTGCGTTTGTCGGTCTGTCTCTTGCTCCCTTCTCTCTCCTTTTCTTCATAAGCACACAGAGACACAGACATACCGACAAAAAGGCGAGAAAGAAAATAACGTGCTATATAGTTTGTGTCTGAAAGTCATGTCGTCAGCAGTGTACCAACTCATAGCGTAAGAGTTACCTCAAACAAAAGAGGTGCTTTGTTCCCTCATCAGGCTAAACCCTCCCTCAGCAATTACCGGTCACCTTCCAAAGACCTCGGCGAGGAACAGAGCGGCACTCTCCCTCTCTTTTAAAAGAAGCAATGAAGCATGAAGACATGGACACTCTACAGGCAAAGCCAAATCACCCTTCTTTTCAAGTCAGCTTTCCTGTAGAGTCTGGGCATAATGTCCTGACTCTGCCAGTCTATGAAACTCTGCAGCAGCTTGTCGGTATTGTAGGATATCATTATTATCCTAAAGGTCTTACAGCTATAGGTCTTAAGTCTGCCACTCTAATTGCTAGCTGCACTGATATTTCCCAGATGTTATAATTCCCCTTTAGTGGATTTGAACCTCCAGGTATGCAACAAGCTGGGATTTTAACTAAGTGTGCACCTGTGCATTTGCATGTAATGATACAAGTCACGACACACAGAGCTATCAACCTAAGGTCAAATTTGGCACTAGAAAAGCTATAAATAAAGATCCCCCCTTCTTTTTGGCCTTCCTTGTTGCGGAGATGTGCTGTATGGATAACTTTGCCTTGCCTTGGGTTTTAGCTACTATGCAACAAAGAGCTGGAATAAACTTCCAGAAGATTTGAGACTTGTTCCAATTCTGACTACTTTTAAATCCATGTTAAAAAACGTTTACGGGGCGTCTGGGTGGTGCTGCGGTCTATTCCGTTGCCTACCAACACGGGGATCGCCAGTTTGAATCCCCGTGTTACCTCTGGCTTGGTTGGGCGTCCCTACAGACACAATTGGCCGTGTCTGCGGATGGGATGCCGGATGTAGGTATGTGTCCTGGTCGCTACACTAGCGCCTCCTCTGGTTGGTCGAGGCACCTGTTCGGGGGGAGGGGGAACTGGGGGAAATAGCGTGATCCTCCCACGCGCTACGTCCTCCTGGTGAAACTCCTCACTACCAGGTGAAAAGAAGCGGCTGGCAACTCCCTGCAACCCTCCCCGGATCAGCAGAGGGGGTGGAGCTGCGACCAGGATGGCTCAGAAGAGTGGGATAATTGGTCAGGTACAACTGGGGAGGAAAATGGGGGGGGGGGGGGTCCAAAAAAAAAGAGTTTGTTTTGCCATTGCTTTCTGCTAAACTGCAAACCTTGCACTTTGACTTTTGCAAAGCTGTAAATCTTGCATTACATTTTGACTTTATTCTTTCATTTAAATGTATTTTTATGAATTCCTTTGTAAATCCTTTGTCAATGTATAATATGCTTTTTTTGTGTTTATATATATATATATATATATATATATATATATATATTTTTTTTTTTTTTTATGTGATGCACACTGAGTCTGCCTTGTGCATAAAATGTGCTATATAAATAAAGCTGCTTGCCTTGTTGGAAATGCTTCGGAAAACCCAATTATGTTAACATCTGCAATCTTTTTTTACTCTCCGTCTGTCAGAGGGCAATATTCGGCTTTCCATTCTCCAGTGTAGGAAGTGGCAAATTTCTGGAAACCTTGAACACATAAACATGCACATAAACAGAAAGCAAACAAGATGTACCAAACCCTGCGTCAGCCTCGGCTTGGTTTCTCTGTGTGGCAGCACAACTTGTCACTTGATTTGAGGTGGACCCTAGGCTGACTGCACGAGTGTGTGTGTGTGTGTGTGTGTGTGTGTGTGTGTGTGTGTGTGTGTGTGTGTGTGTGTGTGTGTGTGTGTGTGTGTGTGTGTGTGTGTGTGTGTGTTCCTGTACTTCTATCTTGTGAGGGCCAATTAAGAGTTTTTTAACTATCAGCGTGGGGGCATTTTTCCATAGAGAGGAGATTTTGTTCGGTCCTCACTTCTTTAAGGGTTTATTTTAGGGTTAGGACTTGGGTTTCGGGTTAAGGTTAGAATAAGGGTTAGGTTAAGGTTTATTTAAGGATTAAGGTTAGAATAAGGGTTAGGTTAAGGTTAATTTAAGGGTTAAGGTTAGACATACAGTTCTGATGGTTAAGGTTAGCATTAAGGGCTAGGGGATGAATGTGAATGAGAGGTCTCACAAAGATAGAATTACAAGAATGTGTGTGTGTGTGCGCGCGCGTGTGTGTGTGTGTGCGTGTGTTAATGAAATAGCTTAACGAGATAAGGGAGAAACAGCATAACGAGATAAGTGTGTGTGTGTGCGTGCACGCATGTGTGTGTGTGAAAGAGAAAGGGGGGGGGGGCGAGCCAGATGATTTGAGGGTAAAACTACACCAAAAACCAATGTAAATAGTACTATAAAGTAAATTACTCTAGAGTAATTGACACTTAGGAAAGTATTACGAGCCCAGATTTAGGAAGGTGTCTTCAGAAGTTGGGTCAAATATTTGCCTTGAGCTGTACTGCCGTCTCAAAATAAAGCTGCTCGCCCCCGGATCGGGATCCTTGTAATCAAATCCAGTTGACCTTTTCTTTCTGACTCCATTTTATGACTCAGCGAAGAAAGAGGCGGTTTCACTCACGATACTTTCACTCTACTCACACTTGGGTTTTTACTCATTCCCACTTTTAGATGCATTTCAGGTTAACTGTATTAAAATTCAATGAAATAAAAAAGTGTAGAAGAAAAAGGTATTATAAATGACAGTAAACTAGACAGCACCAGGTATGTAAAGTGTCCTTGGTGCGGTTCTTTCTTCTCATCTACCGCACAGCCATTGATGCCCCTGTTGTTTACACCAGGGCCAATAGGAGGTCTCACAATCCATCAGCGGAGGGTAGTTAAAATGGGTACATAACCTCCATCCTGACCTTGATTAAGGTCCATCCATCATACGGGCCCAGAGAAGGGATGAGGGTGAGAGAGGTGGCCAGATGAAGGCGACTGTAACTTAGCTTATACCCTCCACGTCATCCTAAAATCCTACCAGTGTCAACATATTCATCCATCCATCCATTATCCAAACTGCTTATCCTGCTCTCAGGGTCGCGGGATGCTGGAGCCTATCCCAGCAGTCACTGGGCAGCAGGCGGGGAGACACCCTGGACAGGCCACCAGGCCATCACAGGGCCCACACACACACACACACACACACACACACACACACACACACACACACACACACATATTAACACCTAGGAACAAACTGGAAGCTTCCGCTTCTGGTGTGGGAAGATAGCTGCGCGAATTCACGTTTGCAGCAGCCTCACCCAGTGCCGGTGTCAGAAGATGGCGGCACGAATTCACATTTGTGGCGGCCTCACCCAGTACCGTCCATGCAGTGTCTTTGTCCATGTCTATGTCTAAGTTATGTCTTCGTTTGATGGCTGGGAGAGCTGGCGCTGGATCAGGTGGGAGAGCGGGGCAGACTAAGCTAACTGCTAGCCCAGGCAGACCAGCAGTTCTGATCACACAGAGGGCGGTCTGGCAGCGGCCTCACCTTGCGTTGACTGTGATGTTTTTGATGTCGTCATGAGGAGTGCGGGGAGGTGTGTTGAGGGTGTCTGGCTTGGAGAGCTGGCGCTGGATCAGCTGGGAGAGCTTGGTCTGGCGGGCCCGAGGACCACGGCCCCTGCCTGGAGCTGGGCGCAAGGAGGAAATGCCAAGGGCGTTCTGACTGGACGTGGAACCGGGGTGGGCTAAGCTAACCTGCTAGCCCATGAAGACCGGCGATTCCGACAGTTGTCCTGGCTGGCATTCGTTTCCTTGGACAGTGATGTTTTGTTTAGTTTGGATATACGTGTTGGTCTGGGTATGTGTGTTTTTGTAGTTTTTGGGTTTGTTTTTGTCTTTGTGTTGTACTGCTATGGGCTGGGGGAAACGGCGTTTCATTTCGTTTCATGTACGCAAGTGCATGAAGTGAACTGACAAATAAAGTGTTCCTGATTCCTGGATTTAGTACGGCCGATTCACCTGACCTACACGTCTTTCGACTGTGGGAGGAAACCGGAGCACCCGGAGGAAACTCACGCAGACACGGGAAGGACATGCAAACTCCACACAGAGGACGACCCGGGACGACCCCAGAGGTTGGACTACCCCGGGGCTCGAACCCAGGACCTTCTTGCTAACCACTGCACCACCGTGCCGCCCGTGAGCATATTCACTCATTCATTATTTCAACCCATTCACTATTTACTTGGATCAAAGATACGACATCCCTATCCAGTGAGGATTATGCCAAAATTCCCGTCAATGTATGTGCACCCCTTAAAAAAAATAACCCTGGTATATACTGCTTCCTTGCTGATGTCTGGCTTGGGGCCCTTTCAAGTTTTTGTTTTTTTGCAAATCACAGTTTTTTAGCCAGCAGCTGAGAAAGTGTTCCCTGTCTACGAAACAATTAACACACATGAACACACATGAATACACAAACACTCATGCATAAGCACACACACAACACACGCACGCACACACACGCACACACACCCCAAAACAAAAACATGCATAAGCTCTCATCCAATCTAGCCTCTCCCATCTTGTTTTTCATGTCGCACTCATCTGCAGCCTTATTACCCGGAGTCCTGTGCAGCAGCCTAACCAGAGCTCCGTTGCTGGGGCATTCTGTCGCATCAGCACCCAGTGCACGCTTAAACCAGCTCAGATCATCAGGAATTTCACCGATGGAAAACCTGCTCAGAATTCAGAAAAAGGCTCTGCATACATCTAATTGTAATGGAGTTTTCCACCTCTACTCAAGAGCATTTTTTTTCTTTTCTAAGTCTCACAACAAATGAGGTTTCAAATCTCCAGTGTAATTACTAACCAAAGAAATGAGTTTGACGATAACCGAAAAAGCCTATTTTGCATGTCCAGCACAGTTAGATTGTTATATCCGACTCATTCTGAGAAACTAGTGGCTTCAGACTTCAGTACTGTAACCTGGTGGTGATTCCATTAACAACACAATGTTTTTAAGAGTTACAATTTTGTGCTGAACAATATCGCTGATGCCATTATTTCTGACTGTATTTAAGCTGTATCGTTTGCGTACAGCTCAACTACATCTAAGTCTGACACTATGGAAAGGAGAAAATCATGAGATATTTCAACAGGTCAGTCATCAAACTAAAGTTATATCATCTGCATGCATAACTGAACATCTGCTGAGCAGAAATGCCAGAGGCTCCTTCACTTAAAAGCCATCAAACAGATGTCTGATTATTGAATGAAGTAGCATCATACACCCTAAACGGTCCTAAAAACAAACACAAACATACATTATGGCCTCATGGAGAAAGTGAAATATATCACTTTGGTTTTGCCCATAAAAAAAAACAACTATGTGACTATCCAAATCTACCATAAGATGCTGTGTTTATTTGTGTTGTCCATCTATTCATCCATTATCCAAACTGCTTATCCTGCTCTCAGGGTCGCGGAGCTTGTGGAGCCTATTCCAGCAGTCACTGGGCGGCAGGCGGGGAGACACCCTGGACAGGCAGCCAGGCCATCACAGGCCCAATGGTTCCGTGGTATCAGAATCAGAATACTTTATTCATCCCCGAGGGGAAATTGGGTATGGCCGTGGTTCCATAGTGTAGTGGTTATCACGTCTGCTTTACACGCAGAAGGTCCTGGGTTCGAGCCCCAGTGGAACCACTATTTGTGTTGGAGCAAGAAACGGATATCAGAGTCATCGCTTCGAATCCAGCTACGTTTTGTTTGCAAACTATAGTTTTTTGACTGTACAAATCTAAACACATATTAATGTGTTACAAAACAAATAATGGTCCCACTGGGGCTCGAACCCAGGACCTTCTGCGTGTAAAGCAGACGTGATAACCGCTACACTATGGAACCCTGGTCATGCCATGGAACCATTTGGCCCTGTGATGGCCTGGCGGCCTGTCCAGGGTGTCTCCCCCGCCTGCCGCCCAGTGACTGTTGGGATAGGCTCCAGCATCCCCACGACCCTGAGAGCAGGATGAGCGGTTTGGATAATAGATGGATGGATGCATGGACATTAATATTTGTTAAGATTTGCACGGCCAAAAAACTGTAGTTTGCAAACAAAACGAATAACATGTCGCTGGATCGAAGTTTTGACTGAGGAAACTCTAGATTTTGCAGATTAACGGCTTTTGCATGGGAGCCACATGCCACAGCTGCCTCTCGCCTGTCTGTCAGTGATTCTGACACCCATTTCTCGCTCCTCTGTATGTTCAGCCTCAGCAATGATATCGTCCCCAATTTTTTGGCAATACGCTTGGTTTTCGTTCTTTTTCTTGGCAAACCTAGCCCCTCAGCAAGTGATCTGTAATATTGAGCACAGGTTTGATAATCACACACCACACTCTATTGCACATTGCACTGAAAGGCGATTTTGCCTTCAGTCAGTTGGAGGTCCAATTCAAGTGTATTGGTTTGTGGAGTTTAAGACTCAGCGGTGTTTGCTGCAAACGCGCGTTATCCTATGAGTCAACTAAAAACAGGACAGAAGAGTGAGTAAACGGGGAAAATATTTTTGGCAATACTTACATGCAGAAACCTGTTAGATGGAAGAGACAAAGGCTGGGAACAGGCAATATGTCTGTTAGGGTGTTTTTACATCTTGCTTTTCTATTACACCGGTAATAGAAAAACAAAAACTGTTTTCCTGAATGCCCAAGTTTGTTTCAGGGCCTGTTGGATCTTGGGAATGATTTTTAGTGTAGATGCTCGCTGGTTAAACCATGATTCTCTAACCAGTCCATTTAACAGTTGTCAGGGCTTACGTGACTCAGATCAAATCGTGTCCTGAGGCCATTGTTTATAGCAAATAATGCTATGGGTCATTGTGTTCATGGCAGGGATTTCTGACGTTTTAAGTTGCAGTCATAAAGGAGGCTTTGTAACTTTTTCCGCCTTTAAGAAAACCTCCAGTCGGGACACCCTCTTCATCGGTAGACAGGAGGGGGAGGAGGGAAGGCGAGGATGAGGGAACAGCAAATGTTGTTTGGAGCAGGCAGTTTCAAGACGCCCCTGGACCAAAAAAACTGGGACCACAGTTTTATTCTTTCTCCTGTTTACATGTACTGTAAAAGTCTGTGCGCACAAAGGAAGTGCGTGTGTTGTATCTGCATGTGCGCGCATGCAGTTGGGTGTGTGTGTGTGTGCGCATGTGTGTGTGTGTGTGTGTGGGGGGGGGGTTGCATGGACTACTCTGATACATGTTCATCCATATGCATCCACAGAACCGCGAATAAGACTATGAGGCCGCCTCTTAAGGAAGGTTTCCCGGGTACTCTTGTAAAGGACAGCACTCTCCACAAGGGAGAGAAGCGTGGATCACTTCTCACCAGCTCTACAGTTAAGCTGCTGGTGATTTTGGATTTGCCCTCTCCTGCCTGAGTTCTATTGCAGGATATTGCAGCAATATGGGTTGTGTGAGGCAGAGTCACACGTACATTCAGAGTAGACGGTGGACCGTAAAAAAATCCACACAGGCCCCACACAGGCCCCCAATGACCCCCCCCCCCCCCAAAAAATGACCCCTTGTCATTTGCGGTATGCATGAGAACGTGCTGCGCGCGTGTTACAGGACCGGGCTCAATGGCCAGTCTCAAGATAGTTCATGCGCGTTACTAGACTAAAGGTAAAGTTATGCCCACGCGGCAGTCAGCATTCATACTTGTGCGCTGGTGTGTCGCCTTCCCTATGCAATTACACTGCCAAAACGCTAGTCGGCGGTGGGGTTTCTTTGCCACTGTGTTGAGTTTCTCATAGACAGCTGAAGAAATTTCTTCGTCCGCTTCGAACAATGGCGACTGAAACTGAAGGGATCACGTTGGCGTTGGAGCTAATAAATGTTGAACAACAGTTACTTTTACTGAAATTCATGCAACGCAGAAACGAGAGAAGCTGTCGGAGGAGATGGAGAGTACAAATGTGCATATTTGCGAACTTCCTCAACTAGTCTCTCCTCGATTTGGTCCATGCCCCCCCCCTTTCTCGCCAATTGTATCTGGTCAATTACCCCGCTCTTTTTGAGCCGTCCCGGTCGCTGCTCCACCCCCTCTGCCGATCCGGGGGGCGCCCTGACCGACCAGAGGAGGCGCTAGTGAAGCCACCAGGACAAATACCCACATCCGACTTCCCACCCGCAGACACGGCCGTTTGATGAAGAAGGAGCAGGCCTAGAAGAAGCAGCTGGAAATGCGATGCTACCAAGCGGACCAATCACAATTGTTGCGGTCTGCGTAGCCGCACGTCGCTGCGACGTGTAGTTACATTTTTGGAGAGATGCACGATCAGGCCTCGTCGTAGCTACGCTGGACCCTCACATGGATCTCAGGTCTCTGCGACCATGGATGTATTAGTAGAACTGGATACGGCGCTGCCGGTCAGCCTTGCAGCCAATCCCCCCCCCCCCGCCGCATGTACCCGGAAGTAACCGGAAGCCAGAAACTTTTCCGGCGTGTGCGCCAGGCGAGCAATTGACCTTTCGCAAAGTACCGCCCCAGAACGGTGCTTGTCCAATCCTACATTAGCAACGGTTTCTATGTGAGGGAGGTCCGTCAAGCTTTCAAACACACAGCAAAATGTTGAAACGGTGTGCCTATGGGATCTGCAAATCGGATACTAGATATCTGAAAAGGTTGGAGGGGGTGTAATTTTCTTTCCCTTCCCGAAACCCCGAAGGCAAGAAGCGCAATGTCGGCAATAGATTTCGCAGTATAGCAGACCCCATGGCTAGCTTAATCCATCCAAAATCAACAAAAATACATATCTGCTCCAAGCTAAGCTTGTTTCTAGCTTGCAACTAGCTGATAACGACTCCAAAGAGGATAAATATCTGAGTTTCATCACCAGCCAGTCAGACTAGCTTGGTCTAGTCAGAAAGGCACAAACTGATGAAGCCTCTTGGATGAGAGGCGAAACGTCTTCACGGATATATACCAAGTCCAGTTGCACTTGATTCAATTCCTTTGGATAACGATGACCTGGATGAATGAGAACATTCACAGACACCTTGCTACTAGCTATTATTGATAGCTAGTACAGCTAACGTATTATTACTGTTGCTTTTACCCACACAATGATTATTGCCATTATTAACATATCAATGTATTACTGACTAACAAAATAATATTATTAATGTACTGATGAACGTAACCAGCTTAGTCTGTGTCCAAAGATACCTAGTTTAATGATAGCTAGCCCACTAACATAACTTTGTTATGCTAGTCACAGGTTAGCCAGGTTCCACCTTTCATTTCAGAGCATAAAGACCTGCGGGGAGGGTCGGCTGGGATGGTCTCTGGCCAGTCTGACTGTGGTAGACCAACAGCGCTACCTAGTGGTGGTTAAGCTAGGCTCTCATATACCCCGGATGTTGACTGCTGCGACAGTAGGAGAGTTACAATAACGAGGACAAGACGGTGGGAATTGGTCTCTGGCTCAAATCACTGTTATGGATATATTAGCAGTATAAGACACATCCAGATAATATAGAGAATATATTACAGTGGCGACGAGGATGGGATACCTTTAATGTGAGAAGGTAATCCCGGTAGTTAATAAAAGCGGACGAAGCAACGTGACGCTACAAGCTAGCTTACAGCCAGCTAGCAAGAAAAGACTAGCTAGCCAAGCCAAGCACAAGCATGGCGCATTTCATCGGCAATATTGCTGAATACAAGGAAGGTAAAGAGGACTTCGAGTCGTACCTTGAAAGATTGGAGCAATGGATGATCGTTAATGAAGTGGAGGACGGTAAGAAGGCCAATGTTTTCCTGTCTGTGATAGGAGCAGAAGCCTATGGCCTACTAAAGAACCTCTGCATACCAGAAAAACCGAGTAGCCTCACGTATGCAGTACTGAGCGGGAAACTAGCATCCCATTATAAACCCAAGCCACTAATCATAGCTGAACGTTTTAGATTTCAGAAAAGAAACCAACTAAATGAGTCAGTGTCTGATTATGTGGTTGCTTTAAAGCACCTGTCCACACATTGTGAATTCGGTCAGCATTTAAATGAAGCACTGAGAGACCGATTTGTTAGTGGTTTAGAGGTGGAGGCTATTCAGAGAAAGTTGCTCGCAGAACACAATCTGACTTTTGCAAAAGCATGTGTATTGTATTTTTAAATCACGTCAGGACACAGCGCTGTCGCTCGACACAACCTCTCCGTGGCATTCTTTATTTAGACTGACACAGCATCAAAGGCAGACCCGATCAAACAACCCAGAGCCCACAGGCATCACCAATCGATCCCAGCACAATAGAACAGCACCAAATCAAATGCAGCACTGTCGATGTGTGCAGACATAACATTCCCCCCCCCCCGGCAGGATTTCAAACATGAAAGGTTGACACAAAGTCCTCTAGGTGGCCAGGGCGTAAACGTGTGCGAACAGGTCGCGGGGCGGCCTGAGGCTGGGCAGGCCGAGGTGGGGAGGGAGATGGCAGGGGAAGCTGAGGCCCAGAAATGTCTGGGGCCCGTGTAGGAGCTGCATGAAGCCCCGGGGCGTCTCGCCATGCTGAGGGAATGGCTATGGTTGTGTCCCCAGCTGTGTGTGGCGGAGCTGACACCTTCCGTAGACGACTGGAGTGCCACCGAGTGCCATCGCTGAGGAGGTAAGTGGCTGGGCCCAGCTGACGGGTGACTTGGAGAGGAGAGGACCAGTATGAAGCCATTTTATTGTCCCTGTGGGGCCTGCGGACCCTGACCCAGTCTGACACATTGATGTCTGGCATCCTGGTTCGTTTTGACTGGTCAAACCGTTGCTTCATCCGCGTCTGCTGACGAGTGACTGAGGCTCTGACCCCAGAGGGAGGTGCCTGAGGTGTGGAGGGGCGGAGCCTGTCAAGGGGCATGCACAGTTCCCGGCCTAGCATGAGAGAGGCTGGGGAGACGCCTGTGGTCGAGTGCTGTGTGGCCCGATAGTGCAGCAGAGTGTGACGGATGGCCTGCGTGAAAGAGCACCCTTGGGCCATGTGTGCTCTGAGGCCGTTCTTCAGTGACTGGTGAAAACGTTCAACGCCGCCATTGGCCTGGGGGTGGTAGTACGCAGTGCGTATATGACGGAGGCCCTTGCTTTCGAGATAAGCAGTGACCTCAGCAGAGACCAGCTGAGGGCCGTTGTCAGTGGTGATGGCCTTTGGGAGGCCCCAGCGAGAGAAAAGAGAGTCCAGGAAGTCGATGATGATCTGTGAGGTCACAGTGCCGGAAGTGGTGAGTTCAGGCCATTTTGAGTGTAGATCGTAGGCGACCACCATGAAGCGTTGGTGGTGGGGAACTCCATGGATCTCACCACAAATGTCCAACTGCAGGTGTTCCCAGGGCTGAGAGGGCCAGGCGAGAGGTTGCAGGGGTGGGGGAGCCTGGTGGCCAGTCTTGCCACTCACAAGGCAGGCAGAACAGTCCTTCACCAGAGCCTCAATATCTCTGTCTATCCCCGGCCACCACACCAGGTCTCGGCAGCGCTGTTTCAGTTTCACAATGCCCAGGTGGCCTTCATGCGCCGTATTCAAAACACGTGCACGGAGAGCAGCTGGGACCACTGTGCAAAACCCACGTGCCACGCAGGTGTCGTTCCAGCAGGAGAGCTCCTGTCTGACTCGGGCGAACGCAGCCAGCTCCTCTGGGACCTTGTGAGGCCAGCCGTTCTGGATGTAGGTGCGGAGCTGGGAGAGGACAGGGTCCTGTTCGGAGGCTGCCCTCAGCTCCTGCAGAGAGACAGTGGCCTGGAGGGGTGTGTGTAGCATTTGGACAATGTCCTTTTCCACACAGTCAGTGTCCGTCTGTGGAGCTGGGGTGGAGACAGAGCGAGAGAGCAGGTCGGCGACAACATTGTCTCTGCCTGGGGTGAACTGCAGGCTGAAGTTGTACTGGCGGAGGCGGTCAGACCAGCGGTGCAGCCTCAGGGGTTTGTGGCCTGTCCCAGATGTGGACAGCAGCGCTGTCAGGGCCTGGTGATCTGTCCTGAGGGTGAAGGAGCGGCCATAGAGGTAGAGGTGCCACCTTTCACAAGCCCAGATACAGGCTAACGCCTCACGCTCACCCACGGAGTACCGCTGCTCGGTCAGGTTGAGGGCACGGGAGGCGAAGGCAATGGGCTTCTCCACACCGTTCTGGGTTTGAGACGGCACAGCCCCTATCGCTGTGGCTGATGCGTCACAGGTCACAAAGGTGGAGCTGGAGATGTCGAAGTGAGCCAACACTGGTGGTGAAGTCAGTTGAGTCTTGAGATCACGCACAGTGTCACTGCATGCCTTTGACCACACCCATGGCTCGTCCTTACGCAGCAGCTGGCGCAGGGGGGCTGTGGTCGCAGAGTATTGGGGAAGAAACCTCAGGTAGTAACTTGTCATACCCAGGAAGGAGGCGACCTGGGCGGCCGAGCTGGGCTCAGGGATGGCCTGAATGGCGTCCACGTTGGATTGTAGTGGAGTTACACCGCTCGCTGACAGCCAGAACCCCACGAAGTCGATGGCTGGCACAGAGAGGACACATTTCTCAGCATTGAGAGTTAGCTTGTGCTTGGACAGGGCTGCGAAGACCATGTTAAGGCGCTTGTCGTGGATTTCACTGGTGGGCCCGTGTACCACTATATCGTCCAGATAAATGGCCACGCCCAGTATGCCAGCCAGCACGGAGACCATGATTTTCTGGAAGCAGCTAGGGGCGGAGCTGAGACCGAAAGGCATCCTGGTGTAGCGAAACACTCCTGCATGTGTCACAAAGGCTGTGAGGTTTCGGCTGCTGGGGTGGAGGGGCACCTGTGAGTACCCCTGTCTGAGGTCGAGCTTGGAGAACACCTCAGAGCCATAGAACTGAGCAGTGAGTTCTTCTGAGGTGGGCAGTGGATACTTATCAGGGACCACTGCCTTATTTACTGCACGTAGATCGACGCAGACACGCAGGCCCCCCGACTTCTTCTTAGCCACCACGAGGTTTGAGACCCAAGGTGACGCGTCCACCGGTTCAATGATGCCAGCTTCCAGCAGTTGTTGCAGCTCGGCGGAGACCCCATCACGGAGAGCCAACGGGATGCGGCGCAGTGGTTGGATGACAGATTTCACAGCAGGGTTGAGGAGAGGTTGATGGGTGAAGGCGGAGAGGCAGCCCAGCCCCATAAACAGCGATGGCCACTTCTGCTGCCAAGATGTGGCGACAGTCAGGATTGCTGCCCCCCTTGTGTCTAAGAGGGAGAACCCCAGAGCGGAGAACAGGTCCAGGCCCATCAGGTTGGCCCCACGGCGTGCCACATGAAAAACTGCATTGGGCACCAGCTTGGTTCCATAGCGGACAGTCACTTGGAGAGAGCCAACCAGATCGATTTTGGAGTCACCATACCCACAGAGGACAGCTGAGGGTGCGGACAGTGGCAGTGAACCGAAAAATTGACTGTAGGTATCAACATTCAGGAGAGACACACTTGCACCGGTGTCCAACAGCAGGGGGATGCACACATCATTAATGTTGACTGTGCATGATTTGAATGACACTGGCCCAGAGCTCACCTTGTGAATGACGGCGGTTGAAGACTGGGGGGTGTGGCCCTCTGACCCAGCCGGGGAAGATCGACAGACATTGGCGAAGTGATTGTGCTTACCGCAGCTACGGCATGTCTGGCCACGGGCAGGGCAGTTCTGAGCCCTTGAAACATGAGACCGAGACCCACAATTACCACAGGACTGTTGAGGGCGGGGCCGAGAACGCCGTCGTTGCAGTTGCAAGACGTCCCCAGTGGAGTCGGCGCCCGCCTCGCTCTGGTTGGGTTGCGTCCCGAGGGGCAGCCGTGAGTAGAGGGAGGAGTCGTTGGCAGCTTGACTGGAGGTGGCCACTTGCTGTGTATTTAGCATAGCAGCACACTCAGCTGCTCCCTCAACCTGTAGTGCGATGGTAATTGCTCTGGACAGCAGCAGATCGTCTTTTTCCAGCAGGAGAGTCTCACGCACCTTTGCGTTGTTGGTGTGTTCGATTAGCTGGTCGCGAACCATCTCGTCCTGAAGCGCGCCAAACTTGCATGAGCTAGCTAGCCCTCGCAAATTAGCTACGTACTGCTGCACAGACTCACCAGGCAGTTGGTGTCGCTGACGGAATATAAATCGCCGAAGGAGGGCACTCTGTGGAGCAGCGAAATGGGTGCTCATAAGTCCCACAGCTTCGGCAAAGCTTGTGACGTTCCCCAGAGTCCCGAGCACACGATGACCCTCTGCTCCCAAGCAGTGTAGCAACAGAGCCGTCTTCCTAGCCTGGCTCACGTCGTCGAGCCCTGAGGCGATGATGTAATTTTCAAAACTATGTAGCCAGCGAGTCCATGGTACCGAAGGCTCGCCAGGTAATGCCAGGAAGGGGGCAGGTGGTGGGAGAGAGATATCAGCCATCCTCGTCGCCAATATTGTATTTTTAAATCACGTCAGGACACAGCGCTGTCGCTCGACACAACCTCTCCGTGGCATTCTTTATTTAGACTGACACAGCATCAAAGGCAGACCCGATCAAACAACCCAGAGCCCACAGGCATCACCAATCGATCCCAGCACAATAGAACAGCACCAAATCAAATGCAGCACTGTCGATGTGTGCAGACATAACAATGTGAGCTGGCCTTATCTATGGAAATGGCGTCAAAGAATATGCTGGAGTTTGCCAGCAAACCAAGCGGAGCTGCAACTGTGAATAAGATAGACGAGAAGAGAACAAGCAAGGGTGCGTGGAGAAGCAAGTCGTCCACCAGCAAGTGGAAAAGCAAGCAACCTACCAGTGATAACTCTAGACCACAGAGAACAGAAACGCACCAACCCTGTTACCGATGTGGAGGTAACAACCATGCAGCTCAAGTATGTAGGTATAAAACCGAGACATGCCACAAGTGTTCCAAGGTAGGGCACATAGCAAGAATGTGTAAAACTAAAAATAGACAGGGACATACACAGTATGTGGCTGAAGACCACAGTCCAAGTGAGAGAGGAGATGGAAATGAGGATGAACTGTTTGGTGCGTATACGATGAATACAGTGTACTCCACGAATACAGTTAGTAATGGAAAAAAGGACAAAACAGCGGGGGAGAACAGCATTTTTTATTTCTCATTAGTAGATGAGCTACCCGTGCAGGCTACAGAGATTGCACAGAGCACTCTCAAGGACCCAGTCCTATGCAAGGTACTGGAACTGACCCGGTCTGGATGGCCGAGTTACATCAATGATGACACACTGAAACCATACTTCAACCGAAGGAATGAACTGTCTGTGGAACAAGGATGCATTCTGTGGGGAATTCGAATTATCATCCCACCAGCACACAGAGAACGACTACTGTACGACCTACACCAAGGGCACCCCGGAGGGTGCAGGATGAAAAGTTTGGCGAGGGGCTATTTATGGTGGCCTCAGTTGGACAGTGATATCGAACGTGCAGTGCAGCAATGTGATGCTTGTCAGAGTGTGAGGAAACTACCAGCAGTAGCACCACTACACTGCTGGCAGTGGCCTACGAGAGTGTGGCAGAGGCTACATATTGACTTTGCAGAGAAGGATCAGCAACACTTTCTAGTGTTAGTAGACAGTCATTCAAAATGGCTTGAGGTGATCCCCATGGCAACAACTACCGTCGCCAAAACGATCGAAGTGCTGCGGAGCATCTTTTCGTCCTACGGTCTTCCTGAGGAGATCATCTCGGACAACGGTCCACAATTCACCTCGCTGGAGTACAAAACATTCCTGAAAAGCAACGGCATTAAGCAGACCTTGGTGCCAGCTCACCATCCTGCTTCTAATGGTGCCACAGAGAGAGCAGTCCAGATGGTGAAAGCTTCACTTCTGAAACAGCTGCTCGATGAGAAGAAACAAAACGTCACTATTACAGTGAAACACAGGCTTGCCAACTTCCTGTTGTCATACAGGACCACACCACACAGCGTTACAGGTTGCACACCAGCAGAACTGTTCCTCAAACGTCAGCCTAGGACAAGGTTCAGCCTGCTGAAGCCAGACCTCGCTCGAGTGGTGGGGGACAAACAACAAAAGCAGAAGGACTATCATGACCAACCCGCCTCGAAGCTGAGACATCTGTCAGAGGGGGACTCAGTACTGATCCGAAACTTCCGTGGAGGAAAGGAGAGGTGGACGAAAGGGACAGTGGAAAAGAGACTCGGACCAGTCACCTACCTGGTGTGGAATGGAGTGAACCGATGTTCAGTCCACATTGACCATCTGCTGTTCGACCGACCCTCCAGTCCTCCTGAGGCATTTCAGTTTCAGGATGACCAGATGGGTATCAGCAACACCTACCCTGCAGTTGCGGATTTGGGGGGGAAAGGCACACCTGGAGCCGTATGTGCTAGCCCGTACTCCCCTGAAGATACACCCGTTCCAAGGATGCAGGCTCCGGAGAAGCTTGCAACACCCTTACAAGGTTCGGTGGGCAAGGCCGTGTCGCCTCCTCACCGAGCATCCACTTCCCCTGAGGTGGTTGAGCGCCGGTACCCTCAGAGAGAGAGGGCACCTCCAAAACGACTGTCTTTGTAAGATCAGCCGAGTTCCTGAATAAAAGAGTTCCTGAGAGACTAAATTGTTCAACTCCTGTTCAGAAAAAAATGTGAAAAAGAGTTCCTGAGACTGATATGTAAATGGGCAAATGTGGGTCGAAGTGAGTTGTGTAACCAGTAATGACCAAGTAAAAGATGTTGAAAGTAATTTGCCATATCAGCATGTTTTAGAGTGATAATATTTTATTAGGGGAACTTCATAGTTTAAGGAGTGTAGTAGACCAACAGCGCTACCTAGTGATGGTTAAGCTAGGCTCTCATATACCCCGGATGTTGACTGCTGCGACAGTCGGAGAGTTACAATAACGAGGACAAGACGTTGGGAATTGGTCTCCGGCTCAAATCACTGTTATGGATATATTAGCAGTATAAGATACATCCAGATAATATAGAGAATATATTACACTGACCTCCTCATATCCGGCCTATTTTAAACGTTTCTCCCCCTCTGTGAGCTCCAGGTGGGGGCATCTCGTTTGCCTTATTTTGTTGAAAATACCGGTTCTGGTCCAAAGGTAAAAAAAATAATAATTCATGGGGCGGTTCCCCCGGCCCCGGGGCATGTCCCTGACCGCCCTGAGACCACCAGGAGCCTATACAGTACCCCCGAAAAAGCCTTGATAAAAGAACGCTATGGGGAACCTTGGCCAAAACCAACACTATAATATGGTGATGTTGACAATGGATTATTAAAAATATACCAATAATAGCTGAAATATGTAACTTACCCTACAGTGCAAGAGCACAATTGGTCCACAATGTGTTTGAGAATTAGTTGATGGGGTTTCTCATTTTTTGATTGCGACCGGTAAGCTTTACGCTCAACTACAGTCGCACCCGGCAGCCCGGAGTCCACGCAAGTCAGTTTTACTTTTAATATTCTGAATGTATCCCGCCACCGCATACTGTAACCCCTTCTGCCTTTCACGGGATGATATTAAGGATAAATTACTCCAAAATACATCACTTATTTTCTCTGGGAATACGCTGATTTCTTCCTTGTTAGAAGACTAGACTAATACTTTATGTCTATCTCTGCGCAGATGAAGTGGATTATTAAACCGTTATAAAGAATCGTACTGACTACCGAACTTCTGCTGGAGGGAAAAATGCAGCCTCCGTTTATTCGGTAGTTTTGGGAGAAGAAGAAAATGAACAGCGTCTCAGTGACGTAATCAATCCACGCATGCAAGCGCAACACCGCCCACTTGTGGACAAACAAAGTCGTAAACAAAATAATAGTACACAGTAACACATAGACATACAAATACACTGGTGTTATAGCTCAACATTCCTTCATGTTTTGGTGTTTTCCGGCTACTTCCTGGATGGTTCTGAAACACTTGAAGGGCATAGCAACAGTAACTAAGGGGGGCGGGACTTTGCGAAAGGTAAATTCTAATAGGAATTAACAGGCGCCATTTTTAGATCCGTTATCCGGTTCTACTAATACATCGACCCTCAACATCGATTCTGCGCAGAAGCATAAATCAGGCTTAATGCAGTAGAAGCGCGCAGCAGTGAGGTGGCCAACCATCCATCCGTCCATCCATTATCTTGCTCTCAGGGTCGCGGGGATGCTGGAGCCTATCCCAGCCTTCATTGGGCGGCAGGCCGGGAGACACCCTGGACAGGCCGCCAGGCCATCACACAGGGCCGACACACACACACACACACACACACACACACCTAGGAACAATTTAGAATGGCCTATTCACCTGACCTCCATGTCTATGGACTGTGGGAGGAAACCGGAGCCCCCGGAGGAAACCCACGCAGACACGAGGAGAACATGCATACTCCTCACAGAGGACGAACCCGAAGGTTGCACTACCCCGGGGCTCGAACCCAGGAGCTTCTTGCTGTGAGGCGACCGCGCTACCCACTGCGCCAACCAAAGCCAAGAAAATGTCAAAAGGTAAAGGAGGGGCTGAAAAAAAATAGAGTAAAGGGATGCAGGCATTAGAGTCACGGACTTCCAAATGTAAACAGGTACGAAACCGTCCAGACACACGGCGCATCTGTGTGTGCACCTGTGTTTGCAGCAAGACAGTGTTCAATGAGAAAGGCGAGGGACCAGCAAATAGCGATTATGTTCCAGGGATTAGTCGTATCCTAGAAGTGTTACGAGGACAAGCAGGCTAGCTAGCTTTGGCATGTCCTCACCTCTGTAACATTATTTGTCGTCCACCGTATGTCCATGCATCAGTCTTGTGCTAGCTATGGCATGTCCTCACCTTTGTAATGTTATTTTGTTGCTCTCCGTGTGTCTATAAATCAGTTGCGAACGCGTCCTACTAAACACCCCTCTCAGGTCTTTGCGACGCATAGCGCCGTGGGGGGAAAAAATCTACATACTGTTTGGGCATCGGCATCCTCTAGTGGCCAGACAGGGATGGGCAACGTGATCCAGAAAGGGCCAGTGTGGGTGCAAGTCTTTGTTCCAGCCAAGCAGTTACACACCTGATTCTATTAGTCAACCAATAACCTTTGCTAAGGACCTTGATTTGTGGACTCAGGTGTGTAACTGCTTGGTTGGAACAAAGACCTGCACTCACACTGGCCCTTTCTAGATCATGTTGCCCATCCCTGACTGAAGCGGTAAAATTGATGTTAGGCAAGGCTATATCCATCCATCCATTATCCGAACTGCTTATCCTGCTCTCAGGGTCTCGGGGATGCTGGAGCCTATCCCAGCAGTCATTGGGCGGCAGGCAGGGAGACACCCTGGACAGGCTGCCAGGCCATCACAAGGCAAGGCTATATGTTCAGTTAAAACTGCTGTAACTTGTGGTTACAAAATGATCCCATTAATAGGCTACTTGTTTGTATTTAAGACAGGAGACAGAGCTGTAGGTGGCAGAGTTGAAGATGCTAAGATTTTCATTGGGAGTGACTAAGAAGGACAGGATTTAGGAACGAGTATATTAGAGGGACAGCTTAGGTTGGACAGTTAGGAGACAAAGCAAGAGAGGCAAGATTGAGATGGCTTGGACATGTGTGGAGGAGAGATGCTGGGTTAAAACAAATTTACGCGGCACTTCCGGTCCATTTCCGCATTCGGGCCACCCTACGCTTTTCTTTTCCGGTGTAACGGGTAGCTACCAAGTTACTAGTTAGCTATCAAAAGTTGTTGCTAGTCCCATGTTTTTATTTCTGGAATGCAAGTGAAATGGGAACATTCATCGACTTCTCTGTCAAGGGAAGGTGTTGTGACTATCCCACACCCATATACCATACACACCTGGGAGGATAATATGACAGAATGGCCCAGCACCGCATACAGCAAGATTTGTCCTTACTTTGTGGACTCAATGGCGAAGGACGGTAATGCAATAGAAAATCTAAAAAGCTCAGAAGCCTACCAATATCTCCACAGCAACAAAGTTGGTTGTCGGCAGGTCGATGGGCAACACACTCTATCCAACCACTCATTCAGGCGTTTCCATGTATTAGTTCAGCCACGCACTGGACAATGTGTCCCTGAACCATTTTTTGATTTTCTAATGTCCATTTTTAACGTTTAATGTTGTTGAAGATATCGCAGATCTAGGCTTTCATGTTTACGTCCGGTTATGGATGTTTAGACCGGAAGAACAATGCACCCACCCCGGCGCCCTAGGTAAGCGCGAGAAAACTCGTCTATATTGGGAGAAGGATGCTGAATATGGCGCTGCCAGGGAAGGGGAAAAGAAGAAGGCCAAAGAGGTTTATGGATGTGGTGAGAGAAGACAGTAAGAAATGGAAACGGATGATCCGCTGTGACAACCCCTAACGGGAGCAGCCGAAAGTAGTAGTAGTAGTAGTAGTAGTAGTAGTGGTAGTAGTTAGTATTTAAGCCGTGCTGATGGTGTGTTACAATATAAGTTGTGCCTGCTGAAATATAAGTCTGGAATCGGCATATGCAACTTTCCATTGCAAAAGCCTTTGAATACGTTCAGAATCACCTGTCAACAATAAAAGACTATCATTACTGGCAAGGACTATGGTGCTAAATCTAGTGGGCTATGTCCTGTAATTACATTAAACCCCGTCCCCCCACCCCCAACTGTAACTGGCTGTTGTATACACTATATACTGTGGGCCAGCCCAGTGGATAAGTCCAGGGCTGAATTTCTGTCCAAGTACACCCCTGGGTACAGCTCCTGAAGAGCTTTGTTATTGTTTTACTTACTTGACGTCTACGGTGGTATGTGTTAGTTGCAGTGGTTTTTGAGAAATAGAAATCTGACATCCATTCAAAGTGAGTCATCAGTGCTGTGACGTCAGCCTCTTTTCCACGACTAAAAAAAAAACACAAGACAAAAGCACATAGCCGAACCCGGGTTTTAGCCACTGATGTAACATTTGCTCGTAAAGTTCTTTCATCAGCTTGTTCTGTCATGTTTGCTTGCTAGCCACACAAACTTTGCCTCCTTTTCAAACTTGACAGTATCTGCCTTCTTCCTCAGCATTTATCTGCTACAGTGAAAATGTAAATCTTTATTTGGCCATTACATTTTTCGCAGGAAAGTCTTACCTGACAGCAACCAAGGAAAAACGCAACTACAAAATCATTCATAATTTGAATATTTGTCAATTAGATGTTGTCTTAAATGCACCGGCATGCAAATTTCTTTGCTTTAGGACTGTAACTTTAACTATTACTTCTGCACTTCTGTAATTTTAAATACAACTTCTGGAGTCTGTGCTGTCTGGATTTGAACTATTTATCTCATGAAAGAGATGCAAAATTAAACACTGAAGATAATGCAGGACAAGACTCGTTATGTTGTCATCACTGTTAGTATATGCCACACTGTATACTGAATGTTATGACCAACAACCCCATAGGTCCTTTCATCAGCACTTAATGATTTGCATAAGAAGACACAGTGTGACAAGGTGTAATATTGTTCATACTAAATTATTTGCTGAGCCACAAGCTTTTGTAAACTTCATTGCCAATTAATCTCAAGAACCTCTTTTGTGTGAGAGCTTAATCGTTTACTAATTAGCGTCCTTGCTAACAGACACTCTCAGTGGAAATATACGATTACATAGCCCATCGATGGGCTCAGTAAACAAAGGCTGTTTGCCAAAACGCGACCCTAGCTGTTGTAAAACTGTACAGGGACAGAGCTTTTGTGTGTTTGTGTGTGTGTGTGTGTGTGTGTGTGTGTGTGTGTGTGTGTGTGTGTGTGTGTGTGTGTGTGTGTGTGTGTGCTTACTCATGTACATGTTCAATGCATGTTTGTGCATGTACATATTTGAGCTGTGACTGAGACAGAGACAAGGAGAGGGAGAGGGAGAGAAAGGATGTGCTTGCATGGGTATACATGTCTCTGGCTCCATGATAGATCTAAGTGAACATGTTGGCATGTTTTTAAGTGACAGCATAGAGACTACAAAATATGCTCTAGACCTCCTGGAAAAAATGACCTCAGATTTGACTGACAGCAAAACGGTAAGAAAGGACAAGTGAGAGAGAGAGAGAGAGAGAGAGAGAGAGAGAGAGAGAGAGAGAGAGAGAGAGAGAGAGAGAGAGAGAGAGAGAGAGAAAGAGAGAGAGAGAGAGATCCAGTAGAGGGAAAGACCGAGACAGTGAGGGGGATAAACAGATGGAAAGGCAATGGGTAATTTATGTAAAGAGACCGTCTCCTCATCTGACCACATCTTATTGGGCAATGGTGGTCTCAACATGACCTATTTCCAAATTTTGTGTTCAACACGAAATTGAAGCAGTAAAGGATTATAGAGAATTTTCTTCAACCTGGGTTTCTGCGCATGTTTCTTGCACATGTATATGCATATACACACAGGGAGAGCATGTGTGTACACACTATCTATCTCTCTCTCTCGCTCTCTCTCTCTCTCTCTCTTGTTCATCCATCATAGTTGATGATGACCATGGCACGTTGCATTACATTGGGTTTTGGTGAGTGCACAGATGCCTGAACAGACCGGTCTGAGCCCAGAATTCTCTGTGGCACACTGGACATGTCAAGGAGGATGTAGAGCTCTGAGGTGCAGCCACAAGTCCTTCCTTGGCAGATTTGTACTGCTGCCTCTTCAACTTATCACAGGAGCTTCTGATCTCATAGAGGACTGCACTTTCCTGGACTCCACAGCGGTGAAATTACCATATATGCAGATAATGTAGCTGCATTGGGGCCTGCAATAGTTTCAGGCCCACATGCACGGACGCTTTATCTTGCGACTGTAGTTTCAAAGATCTTGAGCACTGTATCTGTTGTATATGGTATATTAAAAAATGTGCAAAGTGTGCCCAAGCATAATTATGGACATGCGTACTACTTCGTACTACACAGTAGAATTGATGACTTCACTCAGTGAAAAGCCAGAGGAGTGCGCCTATGATGTAAGTAGAACTTATTTATTATTTATTTGACTAACAACAACTTTAATACTTGTGTTTTGTTTTTATAAGGCCTATGCACCGACATGAATAATACCATCTATGTGTGGGTGCACTGTCACGGTTATGTTTTCATCTGTGTCAAGGTGCGCTGTCACCGATTATGTTTTCATCTGTTATGGTGCTCCGACACTATATTTTGTTAAGTAAGTTAGTCCATCGGCTTTGCTGTTATGACTCCTCTTCTATAGCACAGCGGTCTGTTTTCCTAGTAATTCTTTAATTTAGGCATCAATTGTGCAGTGCATTTCGCTGTCATTTTAAAGCTGCATCCTTTCACGTCTTTCATTCGCTACTGACATGATGTTATGTTACTTCTGATAATGATGGGCAGGCTGGGGCCCACTTTATCTAACTTGCATTGGGGCCTGGTGCTACCTTGTTATGCTGCTGCTTCTCCAGGCAAGTCAGTCCAGAGTTAGGGGTTCCCAGCTTTTCAGATCAAAATACAAAGCTCTTCAAGGAGGCTTTCAGGGTATTCTTGAAGGGCTTTTTGGGGCCACCTTGCACTGGCTTGCCGTTTTTCAGCTTGTCAAAGAAGACTTGTTTTGGCAGTCTCGTGCAGGGCATTCTGGTCTTGTGGCCAGTCCATCTGAGCTGTGCCTTCACAAGTAGGGTGGGGATGCTAGGAATGTTGGCCTTGCTGAGGACTTCAGTGTCAGGTATTCTGTTCTGCCACTTGATCCTCTGCAATTTCCTCAGACAGCTCAGGTGGAAGTGGTTCAATTTCCTGGTATGGCGCTGGTAGACTGTCTAGGCTTTACGTCCATACAGAAGAGGTAGTAATACGATAGCCTGGTAGACCTTCAGTTTTGTCTCATGCTCGATGCCAGTCCTTTCCCATACTGAGTCGTGTAGACGTCCAAAGGCTGTACTGGTCTTGACAGTCGTGATGTTAACTTCATCATCTATGTGCACAGCACAAGACAGAGTACTTACAAGGTAAGTAAACTTGTCAATGGCTGTAAGCTTTTGGTCGTTCACAAAGATGGTGGGCTCAGTGTAGGGTTTCCCAGGAGCAGGTTGGTGCAGGACTTCAGTCTTCTTTGTGCTGATTGTTAGGCAGAAGCTGTTGCAAGCTGATGAGAAGTGGTCCATACTGGGCTGTAGTTCTTCATTTGAGCCAGCAACCTGAGTACAATCATCAGCAAACAAGAGGTTTCAAACAGTGAGTTCCTCTGCTTTGGTTTTGGTTTGCATCCTCCGCAGACTGAATAGGCCATCGTCAAAAACGGTTGATGAAGCTAATCCCAGTGTTGTTCCTCTCGAATGATTCATACAGCACAGCAGAAAACACCATGCTGAAGAGCATTGGTACTAGGATGCAGCCTTGCTTCACCCTGTTTCTGATTTGGAACAGAGATTTCTTGCTGGTCTCTGACACTAGCCATTATGCCATTGTGGAGTTTCCTTACCATGCCAATGAACTTGTCTGGGCACCCATACTTGGCCATGATCGTCCATAAGCCCTCCCAGCTGTCTGTGTCAAATGCTTTTGTTAAATCAACAAATGCCATATATAGATTAACACTTTGTTCTTGGCATTTCTTCTTTAGCTGCTGGGCAGTAAATACCATGTCAGTGGGTTAGGGTTCCGTGGTCTTTTCTGAAATCACACTGACTCTCAGGCAGCAGATCCTGGTCTAGGTGGACAATTAGACCATTCAAATGGATTATTGCCAAGATTTTGCCAGCAATTGATAGTAGGGAGATGCCTCTGTGGTTGTCGCAGGCCTGCCGGTTGCCTTTCCTCTTCTTGTAGCGATGGATTATAAACACTGGGGAATGGCTTCTAATTTCCACAGAGAATGGAAGAGATCTGTTAGTTTCTTGACTGAGCAAGGCCCTCCAGCCCTGTAGATTTCCGCAGGAATGACATCGGACCCTGGAGCTTTGCCTGATGAGAGGTGGCTTACGGCTTTTCCGATTTCCTCAATAGAAGGTGGAACAGCAAGGGACTGGTTTATTTCAACTTGAGGCAGACTCACAATTTCCTCCTCATTTATGCATGATGGCTAGTTGAGGACTGTGCTGAAGTGTTCAGCCCACCTTGCAAGTATCTGAACCTATTTGAAGCATGTGATGAGATCAAAGATGGCTCTGTACTATGGCAAATTGCTACGAGCGGCTCTCGCTTTGTTGTTTATTTTTTTGTGTGTGTTTTAAGTCACTTTTGTTGCACAAAATGCATCTTGTATAATTACCCATGATCGCCAGACTTTACTTGACATAAGATTAGACATCCTCAACAGCTTTAAACCGCGGGACTTGCTGAGAGAGATTACCTACAACAAACAGGTCTCACCATGGAGTAATGGCCACAGACAGTGCTGCCAGAGGTGAGATAAACGAATTGGTGCCCTGGTGGTGTGCTATCCAACCCCCAATTCCAAGCATACTGCTGTCTAACGTCCAGTCCTTTGCTAACAAGATAGACGAACTTCATTGCCAAATAAGCTCTCAAAGGGACATGAAGGACTGTTGTGTCTTCTGCTTTACAGAGAATTGATTCTGCCCTAATACACTGGTTAGGGCAACCAGAGGGTTTTTCTGTGCACTGTATGAACTGTTAAGTTTGGAAATGATGAGATGATGGTCAGTCCAACATTCAGCAGCACACATAGCCTTAGTCACCCTGAAATCATGTTGGTCGCGCCTCCTCATTGACGTAGTCAATCAAGTGCCAGTGGCATGAATGTGGATGCATCCATTAAGTTCTCTTTCAATTTGGTAGTTGGAATATCATGTTAGTGATGAATAGGTCAAACTTGGAGCATGTTTTCAGCAGCAGATGACTGTAGCTGTTATATTTTCCAGTGCTGTGTGCACCTATGACTGACAGTCATTTCCAACTCTAGCATTGAAGTCATCAATTATCAGGAGTTTGTCAGAGTTGGCTGTAGCAGCAATGACGACTTGCAGGTCGGCAAAAAACTTGGTTTTGATCTCGTCAGAGTTGATCATGGTAGGGGCATAGGCACTAATGGTGGTGGCCTCCTTTTTACCCGATAGAGGAACTTTAGGGTCATCACACGGTTGTTTATACCCTTGGGTAGGCTTGCCAGTTGGTTGACCAGGTAGTTTTTTTTTTTTACTGCAAAACCAACACCCACTTAATGTCTCTTCTCCTGCCCTCGTCCACTCCAGAAGAACATGTAACCTGTGCCCACTTCATTCATCTATCCAGTATTGGGCGGTGCATCTCTCAGATTGTTTTGATCCAGATGTGTCCACTCAAATGTACACATTCCACGCACCAACAATGAGTGGTATCACTTTGGTCTTTTTCATCTTATTTGTTTTTTGACCACAAGTATGGGATCCAGCTGCGGGAGGCTGGTCAGGATGTTTTGAAGCAGAGGGTAGCTTTTCTAACCCTCTCCTCACTATGGAGGTCAGCACTGTCACCTGCTCATTCGCTCAGGGTGCAGCCGGAGTTCAATGCTGCTTCAGTTCAGTGAGGGAACGACCGATATCATGAGCTGCCTGCATACAGCCTCCAGCATATCCATCCCTGCTGCTTCATCGCTCAACCATTGCCACAGGACTTAGATAGTGGTAAGGTGCCATGACTTTGGCAGAAAACTTGGGATTTCAGCGAAGGAGATTTGCACAGCATCAACCTCACTCTCTCGACCAACCCCATTTGTACCCATTGGAAAGACGTAGTCAAGATGACTGGAGGTGGACCTGGTTGCATTGGATGGTCCAGAGACCATTAGATGGAATTTCTTCCACCAGGTGTTCACATGCCTCGACTCAGACGAGCTGAGTTTTCCAGGTTAGTTAACTACTGCGTGGGGTTCAGCGTTGGGAGCTGCTGACTGTACCGACTCACCAGGGATGTTGACCCCGGTGTGAGCCTATGATAGCAGCTAAAGGGCCGGCCCAGATGGAACAAGTCAGAGGCAAAACTAGCTGATCAGGCAACACTCTCTCTCTCTCTCTCTCTCTCTCTCTCTCTCTCTCCTGCTACTGTTTTTTCCTTGGTGCTACCACCACCTTATTAAGCTTAACTTTGAAGTATAGGTGTACAAAATAGGGAAAAAATAGGCAGAGAGGAAAGAAAGAAGAACAACTTATCACTGTACAACACATTTTTTCAAGCGTTTTGCTTCCTGAAAAAAATTAGAGATTATGATAGATGATGTCAAGCTGAACACAAAAATAATTTCAGATTTGCTGTATCACGTAGGAATTTGGAGAAACATTAAAATAACTTTTATTGAATTTAAAATGTTTAATTGCATAACGATGCTACCATACTGGATCAGTTGAGGCTCCATACGGGGTTGGCTGAGGCTCAGGTTAACAACAGCCGCCATTGGTGCTGTGCCCTCACAGAGTACCAATGAAAACTGTACAATCCGCTGTGGCGACCCTTGAGAAACAGGGAACAATCTGAAAGAAGAAGAAGAATTGCATAATGATGCTGACACATTGTGTTAGTTCAACTGAGCTTAAAATGTTTTTGCAGCTGATTTTAATTTGTACTCAGCATATCGTGCCTCTTGTGTCAGTGTCCAACAATAGTTGGCCAGCATTGATGGATTCCAGTTGCCCTGATACCTCTTTTCTATGGTTGCAATGTCCTGGCTATACCTTTCATCATGTTCATCACTGACTGTACCAAGATCAGCAGGGAAGAAGTCCAAGTGTGAATGCAGAAAATGAATTTTCAATGACATGTTGCTCTTCATGGTTTTGTGTGCTTTAAACATGTTGTCAATCAGCTCAATGTAATTTGGTGCGCTGTAGTTGCCAAGAAAATTTTCAACAACATCCTTAAATGCCTTCCATGCTATTTTCTCTGGCCCCACTAGCAGATCTTCTAACTCCCTGTCATTGATGACCTGTCTGATTTGTGGACCAACAAAAATGCCTTCCTTAATCTTGGCATCAGTTATTCTTGGAAACATCTGTCTCAAATAATGAAATCCATCACCTTCTTTGTTCATTGCTTTCACAAAAATGTTCATCAATCTTAGCGTTATATGAAGAGGATGCAGAAATATCTTTGTTGGGTTGACAAGTGGTTTATGCGTCACACTTTTCTGCCCTGGAATGAAATGCTTATGGAGCGGCCAGTTCTTTTAATGTAATGTGACTCTTTAGCATGGCTATCCCATTCACAAAGGAAACAACAGTACTTTTTGTATGCAAGCTGCATTCCTAGTAGCAGTGCCAATCCTTTTAGATCACCACAGGTGTTCCAGTCATAATTGTACTGTATGTGTTTCAACAACAGTTCCACGTTGTTGTAGGTTTCTTTCATGTGTACTGCATAGCCAATAGGTACTGAAGGATGGACATTGACATAAAAGGGCAGCTTTCAGGCTTAACTTTGACGAATCTATAAAAAGACAGCATTGTTATGGGTCATGCACACAACCAAAAGCCATAAAAAAATCTACCAATTTCAGTGCAGAAACCGAGGTTGTCAACCTGCATAAAGAAGTTTGTCAAATGTTCTTTACAGTTTCGAAAGATAGAATGTTTTGTACCCTGTGACAGCAAACCGCATCCTTGCAATCTTGAACCAAGTAGTTCTGCTGTAGCTTTTGATAAATCTAAGTCCCTGACCAGGTCACTTAATTCTGGTTGTGTTAGCAGATGAGGATAACCAGGCATAAAGGGTTCAACATCTGGATCAATGTCGTTCTCCACATCAGGTTCATGCGTTGTGGCATCTTCATCTGCCTCATCCAGCCTCCATGTCTCTGGTAGCTTCGGTACTGGCAAACTGTCATCATGTGGCACTGGTCTCATGGCTGAAGGCAGGTTGGGGTATTCAATAGATTTCTCATTTTTAGTAGAGAAGCCAGATACATTGGTCAGATAGAAGTAACAGTCCGTCATGTGATCCTTCTGTTCTCGTCATATCATTGGGAATGCAAATGGCATTCCGAGTACCTCTGAGCCAAGCTCTCAGGTTGACCGCACATGTTGCACAACAAATTTGAGGTGCCCAGGGTTTCTCTTGGTCACCAAGTTTACACCCAAAGTAGAGCTCATAGGCTTTCTTACTAGTAGAGCTCATAGGCTTTCTTACTGAGTGCAGTCATGATGCTTCTTTGAGCCATAAGTGTATACTCACCAGTAACAGAATGTATCGCAGCTGTTGCAAATTTGACTAGACATTTTTGCTGTATTAAATTTTCCTGAAGACAATAAATCCTGTTATTAAGTATACTCACTATGAGGCGTCCATGTAGCATAGTGGTCTATTCCATTGCCTACCAACACGGGGATCACCAGTTCGAATCCCCGTGTTACCTCCAGCTTGGTCGGGCGTCCCTACAGACACAATTGGCCATGTCTGCGGATGAGAAGCCGGATGTGGGTATGTGTCCTGGTCGCTGCACTAGCGCCTCCTCTGGTCGGTTGGGGTGCCTGTTCAGGGGGGGAAGGGGAACTGGGGGGAATAGTGTGATCCTGCCACGCACTACATCCCCCTGGCAAAGCTCCTCACTGTCAGGTGAAAAGAAGTGGCTGGTGACGCCACATGTATTGGAGGAGGCATGTGGTAGTTTGCAGCCCTCCCTGGTTCGGCAGAAGGGGTGGAGGAGTGACCAGGTTGGCTCTGAAAATAGGTTAAATTGGCCAAGTACAATTGGGGAGAAAAAAGGGTGAAATCCAAAAGAAGTATACTCACTGTGCTATTGCCTGAAGAACATGTGCATCAACATGCGTCCAAACAGCATCTGTAAATGTGAGCAGCTTTTATAGCCTGTCTACCAGCATCTAACCTGACTAAGCATGCCCAGGCATGCCTAAGACAACTTTTGCATAGCACCTACACTGAGTGCATGCCCAGGCATGCGTGGACTGACCAAAACAACTTGCTTTGTGGGCAATATGACGGGAAATCACAAAAAATTGGTTATATCTACAAAATGGTATGTGATGGGAAAATTTTAAGGGGATTTTTGTGATCAGCAGCCCAAAATCCATAAAATACACCCAAAAGTCTTTAGGAAGCAAAATCTTCATTGTCCAGTGGGTTGTTTTTCACGCTGTTTTTCACTTACTTGTTTGAACTTTCTAATGGAACTTAAGTTAAGAGAACCGAGGAGCAAAGTGAGGTGAAACAAGGTGGATATCAACCCTGAGAAGAAAATTTTAAGCTTCTGTATACTGTAAACACACAATTGTGAATTTGGTGTAAAAACTGAATGTGTAACTACCTCTCGTGATAAACCTTAAGGTCCAACTGAAGCTGTGATCTGAGAAAATAAACATAGGTTTGTTCACCGAATGTCTTTGATTTAAAATTCATTTTGTTAACTTCTCACCCCAACGTGCTGCAGTCATCGCAATCCTAAAACCTTCCTACACCCTTACGACAAACCAATCTCCATTTCCTCTTTCACTATCACTGCCCATCCTTGTTATTTCTCTTTCTCTCTCTCTCTCTCTCTCTCTCTCTCTCTCTCTCTCTCTCTCTCTCTCTCTCTCTCTCTCTCTCTCTCTCTTTCTATCTTTCACACACACTCTGTTCACTCCCTTCTGTCTCACTACGTATGATGATTCTTGACTGCAGTTGTATTCTTAACTGATGGAGTGCAACTTGTTGAGACTTATGCCCCTTTTCCACTACATGGTACTGGCTCAACTCGACTCGACTTGCAGAGTGTCGTTTTCCATTACCGTAATAGTACCCTGTAACTGGTCTGCATTGATTTTGGTACCCGCTCCAGTTTTTTTGGAACCTCAACAAACCAAAATGCCAGTAGTTTTCAGTAATGGAAAATGTAAAAAGTCTAGTCGAGTTGAGCCGGTACCATGTAGTGGAAAAGAGGCATTAGTCAAGATTGTCACAGCAGGCCCACGGGTTAACAGGGCCATAGTCAATTGGAAAGGAGCAATGTCTCTGAAGATGGAGTATCTGCTGCATTGAACTAGCCTGCCTCCCAGGCACTCATCCAGCTAAGCAAACCTGCTAGTAAGTCAATCAGTTGGTGGACATGCTAGTTGGCACATCAGTCAGCAGGCAAGTTTATCAGATAATCGCTATACTACTTCCCTCCCCTTTGCGAATGAATGCTGGTTGTGGTGATCCAAGGCTGTCCTCTCTGATATCGCAGTGTGTCAACATGTGTCCACTTGAAACATCCCCGAAGACAGGATGATCTTTAAACTTCGGGGGGGGGGGCAGTTAATAGAAATAGCATCTCAGATGAGAAGAACATCACAGGAAATTCAATCAGTTCATCTGGACACAAATTTATTGGTAGAAACGTCTTGATCCATGCTCAATAATCCAGGTAAGAAAATCATAGAAGGTTGAATCAGTTCATCTGGATACAACGTTTATTGACAGATATTTTTCATCACTCAACTAAGTGACAGCTTCAGACTGAAGATGTCACGTAAACCTTCACTTCAGCCTTCTTTGGTTTAGTGGGAGAAACGTTGCATCACTCATCTAAGTGACCTCTTCGGTCTCAACTGACTGCAGGTATCCCCACTCTTATAAACAATACAGTGACATAATGTCTGAAACCAACGATCGGTTTCATATGCAAATTGACGTGGCCATTACCTAGAGTTACAATGGTTCCGTCGTTATGCAACTGTGCTGTTTATAAGGGTGGGGATACCTGCTGTTGTTTGAGAATGAAGAAGTCGCTTGGATGAGTGATGAAAATTTTCTCCAAATAAACATTGTGTCCAAATGAACTGATTAAACTTTCTGTGATTTCCTTACCTGGATTATTGAACATGCATATAGACACGATGAGAAGGACAGCTGGGAAACGGGAAAGAGAGGGGAAAAATGGGTGTAAAGTAAAAGCAGAAAGAGAGAATGAGATGGTTGGGTGGCTTATGAGACTAAAATTGAGTGAGAGAAGAACAACAGAAAACAGTTCAAGCATATGATAACAGTTGAGGGGGGGAGGGAGAAGTTAATCTCCAAACTCCACAGAGGGTAACTGTTCATTACTAACATGAAGCGCAGCACATTGTTAGCAGGATGTGCCACGACAGGAACAGCATGCCAGCCAGTGATCCTTACATTCTGCCATACCAGTAACCTCTTATCAGGAACTCTATCTCCCTCTTTTTTTTCTTCCCCTGCATTGCTGTCATTATCTGCTGCCTTCTAATCACAGCTCTGTCTTTTGCCAGTAGCAAGGAAGTGTCATATAGAGTCTTCATTTGTGTGTTAAATGTCTTAGGATGGACTAATTAATATAAACACAACACGACACACAACACAATACACACTTGCCATAAAACAATGATTCGTGTATATTTGGAAGGTTATGCATAAAAGTTGGGGGGGGGTTGACTGATTGTAAAATCACAATACTAAACTGTGAAGATTTTGATATCACAGCTACTGCTACTTTTGGCTGCTCCTGTTAGGGGTCGCCACAGTGGATCATCGGTTTCCATTTCTTCCTGTTGTCTGCATCTTCCTTTGTCACATCAGCCACCTGCATGTCCTCCCTCACCACATCCATAAACCTCCGCTTTGGCCTTCCTCTTTTCCTCTTCCCTGGCAGCCCCATATTCAGCATCCTTCTCCCAATATACCCAGCATCTCTCCTCCACACATGTCCAAGCCATCTCAATCTTGCCTCTCTTGCTTTGTCTCCAAACTGTCCCTCTAATACGTATAATCGTTCCTAATCCTGTCCTCCTTCGTCACTCCCAATGAAAATCCTAGCATCTTCAACTCTGCCACCTCCAGGTCCACCTCCTGTCTTTTCATCAGTGCCACTGTCTGCAAACCATATAACATAGCTGGTCTCACAACCATCTTGTAAACCTTCCCTTTAACTTTTGCTGATAACCTTCTGTTGGAGGTCACTCCTGACACTCTTCTCGACCCACTCCACCCTGCCGGCACTCTCTTCTTCACCTCTCTTCGGCACTCCCCGTTACTTTGGACAGTTGGCCTCAAATATTTAAACTCATGCACCTTCTTCACCTCTACTCCTTGCATCCTCACCATTCCTCTGTTCTCCCTCTCATTCACGCATAGGTATTCTGTCTTGCTCCTCCTCTTCTCTCCAGTGCATACATCTCCCTCTCCAGGCTCTCCTCAACCTGTATCCTATTCTCGCTACAGATCACAATGTCATCTGCAAACATCATAGTCCATGGAGACTCCTGCCTGATCTCATCCGTCAACTGTCCATCACCACTGCAAACAAGAAAGGGCTCAGAGCCGATCCTTGATGTAATCCCACCTCCACCTTTAACCCATCTGTCATTCTAACCGCTCACCTCACCATTGTCACACTTCCCTCATACATATCCTGCACCGCTCCTATATGCTTCTCTGCAACTCCCGACTTCCTCATACAATACTACACCTCCTCTCTCTGCACCCTGTCGTATGCTTTCTCTAAATCTACAAAGACACAATGTAGCTCCTTCTGGCCTTCTCTATACTTCTCAATCAACATTCTCAAAGCAAACATCACATCTGCAGTGCTCTTTAGTGGTATGAAACCATACTGCTGCTCGCTAATCATCACTTCTCTTAACTTAGCTTCTATTACTCTTTGCCATATCTTCATGCTGTGGCTGATCAACTTTATACCTCTGTAGTTGCTGCAGTTCTGCACATCGCCATTATTCTTGAAAGTCGTTTCCTCAGGCATCCTCTCACTTTCCAAGATTGTGGTAAACACTCCACTGCCATCTCTCCTAAACATGCCTCCACAGGTATGTCATCAGGACCAACTGCCTTTCCACTCTTTATCCTCTTCATAGCTGCCCTCATTTCCTCCTTGCTAATCCACCGCACTTCCTGATTCACTATCCCCACATCATCCAACCTTCTCTCTCTCTCATTTTCTTCATTCATCAGCCCCTCAAAGTACTCCCTCTATCTTCTCAGCACACTCTCCTTGCTTGTCAGCACATTTCCATCTCTATCCTTGATCGCCCTAACCTGCTGTACATCCTTCCCTGCTTGGTCCCTCTGTCTAGCCAATCGGTACAAGTCCTTTTCTCCTTCCTTAGTGTCTAACCTGTCATACAACTCACCATATGCCCTTTCCTTTGCCTTTGCCACCTCTCTCTTTGCTTTATGCTGCATCTCCTTGTACTCATGTCTACTTTCTTCATCTCTGACTATTCCACTACTTCGTTGCCAACCTCTTCTTCTGTATACTTTGCTGTACTTCCTCATTCCACCACCAAGTCTCCTTGTCTTCCATCCTCTGTCGTGGTGACACACCAAGTACCTTTCTAGCTGTCTTCCTCTCTATTTCTGCAGTGTTTGCCCAGCCATCCAGCAACTTTTCACTACCACCCAGTGCCTGTCTTAACTCCTCCCTGAACGCCACACAAGATTTTGATATCACAGCATTTCCCCTTAACTGCAATATTGAAGCCCAGCTTCTGTGAAGAGGTTTGATGGGATGATTTCTACAGGTCCGAATGCTTAAATCAGAATTGTTTGAATGTTCACTCGAGGACGCATACCCTTGTTTTGAGCCTTTGCAACAGATGGAGCTTAAAATAATTGCATTGTGTTGTATATTTTCTTTACATTTTTGCAGTTTTCACATTTTATTGTAGTTTAGATGGAGATGGAGCCTCAATAAATAAAATTTTGTAATATCTAATCACAATATCTGTGATTGTGATTTTGGAATATGAATCAATGCAGCAATAAGATATCATTATAATATTGAATCAGGAGGTAACTGCTAGTTCCCAGCCCTATTACGCATATTTTAATCATATGGCTTTCCTTCCAAGAAAATGTGTCTTACAAATAATGATACTTGGCTAGTTCCATGTTTAGCCCGAAACATCTATTGACATGCAGTCATGGACTATGGGGACAGAGTCAGATCGTATTAGACAAGATTTGTCCTCTTTATACAACATGACCCCCCCCCCCCCATCTTCTGAAACACATGGTTGTCGCCTGTGAGTGGTTGTCATGGTGATGGACCCCAGGGGGACTCATTCCAAAACCAAAAGTTCGGAAATAGATCCTCCGCCTCTCTCCAGGGGAAAGGGGTTCATTTGGCACATGAAGAATGGAGGGAGGACTGGAGTCATGGAAGGAGAAATGAGAGGATAGAAAAAGGAGAGATCCGAGAGAGCGAAAGAGAGCACAAAGAAGAGGGGATGAGGGGAAGACAGGTAGAGAGAGGGGGGAAGGGGAGAAAGAGAGAGAGAGAGAGTGGAAGGGGGAGGGAGAGGAAGTGGCTGAGGGGGAGAGATAGAGAAAGAATGAGGCGGAGGTGTGCATCCCATTCCAACTGGGTCACATCGCCGGAACATTACGTAAGCATAAACACTGCTGCCCTGTGCTGTGCCCTTGATAGTATGTGTATACACCCGCACACACATGCATGCACACAAAAACACACGCTCAGATACACACAATTTTAATTTTCCAGAGGCTCCTACTGTCTGGACTGTAACTGTTTTGTAGGACAGACTGTGGTGTTTTTCAGAGCCTAAATAGAACCAAATGGAGAGCCCGCTTCCTCTCTGTCTTCCCCTCAGTGGATCTGCGATAAGTACATCATGACAGAGAACTGAACCCTACTCACTATTAGCTGGCAGACTGGACTGAAGCATGACATGGCATTTCCTCTCCGTTGCTCTTGCAAAACATTAGATGTGTCTTCACAGTTATCGTATCCCTTTTTCCTTACGCTGAGACAAGACTAGATTTTTTGATTGTAGCATTAATCAGTCCAGTTGAAAATACCTGAAAATGCCCTATATATCACTTTTTTAAAAGTTTCATACAATGTGTGTGAGGCCTCAGCAGTTTGCGGGGTGGGCGGCGGACTCTGAGCAACATTTAATGGGTGTTGCCAGTCACACCTTTAACTGACAAATTTATGCTTGTGCTGCGTCAACAACATAGCATGATTACTCCTTAGGGGATGACCATTCTCCCAGGTCAAGTCTCTCCAACCATTTATCCTGCATTATGAAATTGCTTGAATTCCCAAGTAGCTCCTCTAGGGGATGAAGCAACCATGTAGAAGCAGTACATGGAGCTAACATACAAGTAAGACTTCCAATATGCCAACATGTTTGCACTGTGAACCCTTCCATGGTAATGGGTATGTTGTTGATTGGTCTTTAGTTAGTTTGCCTCTCTCCAGCATTCTTAGCTCCCCATATTTGGATAACTCATTCCTACATATAAATGAACAGCAATGCAAATGCAGCTCATATTTGCGAGAGTTGTTTGCGCAGTGCGCTGTCTGTGCGTTGGTAGAGGGTGTGATTGTCTATAAAAGGAACAGCCAAAGCCAGTTGTTTAAAATCCTAGTTGGACGGTTTCAAATCCCCCCTTGTACTGAGAGAACAGAGGGAGGTAGTGCGGACGCGCGCGCGCGCGTATATGTATGTATGGGGGTGCGCGCGGATGTGTGAGCGCGTGCGAGCGAGCGAACAAACATGGATCTGTGTGTGCACGCGCATGTGTTAGTATATACTTTTGTCTCTATATTTGTGTCTGTCTGCTTGTCAGGAGGATTGAGAGCAAAGCACCTTTCCATCCACGAGGAGTGAGTGAGAGCGAGAGAGAAAAGAGGTAGAGAGAGACAGTTTGAGAGTGAGAGTGAGAGAGCGGTAGAGAGAGAGAGAGAGAGAGAGAGAGGAGACAGACAGAGAGCGCAGAGGGAAGGGATGACGGAGAGGGTGTGTGGGGGGTGTGCAGGGAAAGAGGACTGGATGGGGGGGTCTTATGGCAAAAGGGCGTGGCTAAACGCCCGTCACTCATCGCCAGTTACCATGGCAAATGGGCGGTCCCGATCAGCGGGGCATCCAATGGGAGACGACGCTGCTTGTGTCACCATGGTGACGGGGCTGTGCCCAGGGAGGTTGTGATGGGTTGACAGGTGCGTGGCAATCGGAGCTCTCTGCAAGCATGTACGCCAAAGGCAAGAGTAGCAACGTGCCGTCCGACAGCCAAGCCAGAGAAAAGTAAGTTTTATTTATGGGGGAGGAAACCGCGGCGACGGGGGAAGTTCACCAGCGTCCGGGGGCAGTCAGTCACACACGCAGCCGCGACGAGAGAGCGCAGACGCTGTCAGACTCTGTGGCACTCTGTGGGGCTTTTCGGTCAGCGCACCGCACGGCTTTTAAAGTTGACCGTCTTTATTTGGAACGGGAGGATTTTTTTTTTTAATTTGAACCCCCTTTTACTCCGTGTTCGTTTAGGTTTAGGGGAAATTAATAGTGGGAAGAATTATTTTTTCCTTTTGACATTCTCTCGAAACATCTCGACGATCACTTTTCTGGGGTCGTTCATCTGACGGCCGTGTTAGTCGATGCGTGTTTATTTTGACTCGTGTGCCGCTGGTGGGAGGTTGTACGTGCGTGTGGCGTTGATAGATATTAAGGACCGTCTGTCAGCATTCACGGCAGCAAGCAACTACACGCATTTATTTACCTTACAAGCCTTTTCTTTTCTTTTTTATGTCTTCTTCACGCTGTTATTCCTTTTCGTGTGCTGTGTTGAATAACAGTGATCGATTCTTGTTGTCACCGCCAGATAGTAAAGAGAGATGGTCTACAACGTGTTGCGACAGTCAGTCAATATGTAGACGGTCGTAAATTGTTGGCTAATTTGTGATCGCGTTGTTGCCTTATAGCGGAAGTTTTGCAAGTGATAATGTATGGACTGTGATTATTTGGGATAACAAACAATATTTCCACATAAGTGTTTCTACTCTGCTTCTTTTTTTTACCATCAGTGTAAAAGATCAGCTTTTGAATTAAGAATGACTGACTACTGTAATCTCCCCTCTTTCAAAGACTAAATAGAGTTTGATTTTTTTTTATATACAAGACAATGAAACTTTTGTATTGCAATGTGGAGTCAGGAAGGAACTAGAAATGATATTGTATTATTGACAATCATGTCAAATTAGGCTGTAATAACACTGTAGTATTGCCATAAGTTGTTTGTAACAAAATGCATTTCTGTGATATTTAAACATATTTGTAAAGAAAAAAACAAAGAACAGTACACATTCTGCTAAGCGGTGAAGGTGAATATCTACTTTTCGCTGATGCATCGGCCACATCGTTTGGATGTGACCTGAAAAGAGGGCTCACTTTGACCATCCTCGTGGCCTTTGGTTCGTGTCTCGATTTTTTATTGACATCAGTGGGTCAGCACTCTCTGGGAAGAAATGTGATGCACCACTGAGCGTATGCCTCTGCTTGTACAGAGACTTCATCTTTGCAGGGTATTTCTTGTGCATTATCTTACGTGAAAGGCAAACCTCTCCGGCTGATGAAGGCAATTAGAGTCAGGAAGACGGAGCTTTGGTGTGCACAAAATGCCTCTGTTAGTATTGCATTATAACCACCTCATATAAGGTCTTTTTCGAAAGGTGTCGCCATCAGTCCTTGGTTTTATGAATATGCATTGTTCGTTGAAGGCATGATTGAGCATCTTGACTCGTGTCGAGTGCTAGACAGCACTACTAACTTAACTGTGTCCCTTGAATCCTGTTCACTCTTGTTTGTCAACAACGTGATTGAGTTCTCAACCAAATCCCTGGGGTCCAATTCTTTATGCTCAATCAATAAGAACAGGATAGCACTGTGAAGAGTGAAGAGATGGAAACCTCTCTGTTAGGCATGGAGATAGTGTGTGTGTGTGTGGGAGGGTGTGTGTGACGCACAAGTGGAATTCCCATTTCTGTTGTTAGATTGCCGATCGGCCCCGCTCACCTGTGATGGCCAACTTCAGACTCCGCTCCTCTGTGCAGATCAAATTGGCATGGCATAATTAGCCTTGATCTTGTGGATGTGGATTCCCCCCTTTTTTCCATTGAAAAGTCCATCCAGACTTTATTCACAGATGTTATTCCCATTTTTTTTGATAGCTCAATTAGCATAGAAAAGCTGACAACCAAGACTGTGACATCATCAGCTGACACCATTTGGAGCTGATGCATTGAAAATTCATGGGACCTTGACTTTGTGGACTATGGTTTATTTGAGTGTAGGTACTTGAGTGTTTGGGCTACAAAGACTATGTGTATCCTTATCAGAAGTGGAGCATCTCCAGTAGTGTGTGCAGCTTGGTATCAGAGGTTGGGAGTCTTGTTCCCATGAGAAACAATCTCATGTTAACAACAACAATAGGGATCCCACGAGTAAACTCTGTTTAAGATTAGCTTTGTATTTTGGTTTATACTGTGTGTGTGTAATCATTGCAATACATTACCGTCCTCCCGTGTGTTGATGTTGATTGTGGCATCTGCGAGAACAAGGGCTACGTGTTGTAGCAACTAGCTAGTCTGACATGCGGTATCTGCTTGACTCTCTTGTTGCTTTAATCTCCCAAGGCACGGTTTATTTGATGGTGACGCTCCACTGAATCCAACTGCCAAGACCTTGACAGAGAATCACCAGCTGAATAGATGGAGAGAGAGAGGGAGAAGGAAAGTTCTACGTTTCTAACAAGCAGCCTTGTTTATCAGTGGCATGTATCAGAGAAGCCGAGCCGGCCCGCTGCTGCCATGTCCTCAGTTGTTTCTCATTTCTGCAGCGCAGCAGTAGATCAGAGAGCGGGAGAGACGGAGGAGAACAACAGATTGTGGGAGAGGAGGTGGGGGAGGAGGGGAGAGCAGCACTGGGGGAATTTGCTGGATCATTAGTTTACAGTGTTGTAGTATTGACCTCAGAATGGACCCCCGCAGATATTGGGTTCTGGCATCTCGCCCATGTAGAATTAGGCTAGCCCGCGATACGTCTGACCTCTATGCAACTGTGTTCATCTATTTGTGTGGGTACGTTTCAAGACTCCGGCTGCTGTGGTGTGTGTCTGCTGCGGCTGCGAGCATCCTTGCCTTACAGCCAGTTGATTTATCAGAGAATTATAGATGTCTGTTATATTGCTGTGTGGATACCCATTGATAAATATTTAACTCGAGAGGAGAAGCCCAACATGGAATGCTTTTTTTTTTTCTTCCACATTTCAAGCTTAAAAGCGTTGTCTTTTTAACAGTGTATGATTAGGCAGATTTTGCGTGAGATTACCGTAAAGTACGGAGGCAAAACTAAAAACGTCTTTCATGTAATTGTACGGATGAAATTAAGCCTCATGGCCTCATCCTTAAACAACTCCCACAACTATCTCCAAACAGTTGTCTAGCAATAGATTAATACTTACTCTGCGTTTAGTTTTTCACTTACTTTGTGTGTTCTTATTAAAAAAACAAACTCTGAAAGCTATAGGATGCAACAGGAAGCGTGGCTCTAAACAAACTCCATTTGCTCAGAGTCCTACCAAGTTCATCACTGTAGTGAGGGAAAAAGGCACTTAAAACACTTGTGCTGTTAATTAACAACAGTTGTTAAGACTAGATGGTGGCAGTAATAATTTCTGAGGAACATAGCTCCTTAAAGGCAAGAAACCCAGCGGGATTTCAGAACACTTTGCGGAAGCCGTTGGAAACAACGCAACAAGGATCATTCCACGTCATCACGCATGGAGAGAGCCACAACAGCTGTTTCAGTATCGCCAAAAAACGTGACGTCAGCACATTTCTGCCATGGTCTGGTATACAGACGAGACATCAAATGACAGCCCACAATTATGCCAACAGCTTAGCAAATTCTCAAAACTACTTTGAAAAACTATCATTTAAAAAAAAAAAATTAATAAATGTTTTAGATACCAGGAAGAAAAAAGACTGCTGTGAAAATACAGTCGAAATAAGCGCCCACATAATTGTACGGTTTTACCTCTATAGCTGACATTTTTACAGACTGTCTTTATTTTTTTTTCCACGGCGCTCCGCATGGTGCAGCCCTGTGGGCAGAGACTGGGAAATTTGAGCGAGTCAATTCCCCCACTCATTTATTCACACATTCATTCACTCATTTATTCACTCGCTCATTAACTCAGGGAGCTCTGTACGCCTACACTGGTGGAAATGTAGGTCATGCAGGCCTGGTTCTTGCAAGTGAGATGTTAGGGGTAGTGCAAGAATGGAGCTGGCAGGTGAGGTGCTCAATAGAGAAAGCACACTACGACTCTAATGCCGGGTGCACACTACGATTTTCGCCCCGATCTACCTCTCCAAGACAAATATTTGAGATTTGTGACAAAAACCTGCGGATCGCAAGATACAAGAGATTGCGGATACAAGCGGCTGAAATGAGTTTCCTCTGTAGGGTGTCTGGGCTCAGCCTTAGAGATAGGGTGAGGAGCTTGGACAGCCGGAGGGAGCTCGGAGTAGAACCGCTGCTCCTTCGCATCGAAAGGAGCCAGTTGAGGTGGTTTGGGCATCTGATGAGGATGCCTCCTGGGCGCCTTCCTTTGGAGGTTTTCCGGGCACGTCCAACTGGGAGGAGACCCCGGGGTAGACCCAGAACTCGCTGGAGGGACTACATGTCCAGTCTGGCCTGGGAACGCCTTGGGATCCCCCAGGAGGAGTTGAAGGGCATTGCTGGGAAGAGGGACGTCTGGAGTGCCCTACTTAGCTTGCTGCCACCATGACCCTACCCCGGAGAAGCAGCTAATGATGATGATGATGATGATGACAAAAACCCCATATTGGAGTCAGATTGGGGCTCATGTTCATCACTGACGCTCTTCTAGTATGAGCGACTCCTGACCCAGTTTGTGTTTTGTGCCAGATGCCCAACATTTTCAAGCACGTTTGAAGTTATCCGCACCAAGTCTTGTAGTGTTAGTGTGTCTGAGACTGGAGATGTGCAATAACCAATGACAGAATGAGAGGCAAACATGCGCAAGGCAAAAACAACTTCTCCTCAGCCATTCTCAAAATGGACACCAAAATTGTACTGTGCCAGTGGATCTGCATTAACGTACACCCAGCTGTGCCACTCCACCCATGTCTGTGCAGGCGGGTTTCCTTCGAGCCACGAAATAACCAAACTGGTGCAGGCAAGACAAATTCCCCCTACGCCTTAGGAAATTGCCAATCAGCCTGCATTTGCATCTTTACCAGCCATGTGCTCCTGCAAAAATAGAACCCAATATCTCAAACGTATGTTTATGTGGTGCACCACATATTAGTGACCTAAAATTTCCACAAGGTGTGTAGTTTAAATAGAGAGTTATATTTTCATATCAAACATTCTTTAAAAAAAACAACAACCATGATTTGCATATATTTTTTCAGGGTAAGTCGTCTTTATACATCATTTAAGTCTGTTGTACATATTACACGACATGAATAGGTTGGTGTGCACTTGTGTGCAAACCACTGAGGTTAAGATGAAATTGATAGCTTATGCTACTCACCTGCCTTTAGTTAGCATTCTCCTCCTGACTCTTAGCAAGCTCCATACATCTCTCTCTCTCTCTCTCTCTCTCTCTCTCTCTCTCTCTCTCTCTCTCTCTCTCTCTCTCTCTCTCTCTCTCTCTCTCTCGCTGTACCTGTGTTACAGTCTGCCCTTGATTTTTATTAGGAGTGACAGTACGCAACCACTTACTGTGTACCGCAGTTGTTCCATGAGGGTAGCTTTCGGTCACTGGCAGGAACAGGACATATGTCGCAATAGTTCTGGGATCGTGGTCCTGAAAGAGTGTGATTTTTATCATAGAACACATTCTTTTAAGCTTAGAGTCACAAGTCACTAAAAAGGCCCAAGACACATAAAGCTTTTTGGATCACATACCCACACACACACTCAGACGCAACACAAATCCTGCTACACATAATAGAAAAGATTACTCCTCAGTGTGTTGTTTCCTAGAAGGATTTGTTTACTGTACAGAGTACACTCGGCTGTATTTCTTACAGTTCATCAGACTAATGAGCACAAACTTTAAGCCGGCAATTGTGAAAAATGCAACTATCATTAATGTCATTTTTCCCCAATCGGTGGCTCATGTATCAGTTGCGTTTATTTGGTGCAGACATAAGCAATTCCGGTACTATGAGGATCATCATTCTGGACACACACACACACACACACACACACACACACATACACACACACACACACACACACACACACCTGCCTCTGAACTTAGACACCTCAGAATCCTGCCAGAAGGCTGTCGATGCAGCATTGCGCAGTGAGTTGAAGCATTGCATGCTGGGAGTGTTTATCCAACAGAAGCAATTCAGTGTGCCACTCGGGCTCTGACAGCGAGTCGCATTACAGGGAAACTACAATGAAACTGCACAGCGACTCGCACACATACACTCCCAAAATCTGGGGAATCTGGTTTGTCCGTGGCAAAGCGTCAACTGACAAATGTTCCATTATAATGAGATGCTTTGTTTGTTTACTGCTTGGCACCGTCATTATACTTTAGGGGGGGGGGAGGCAAAGAGAGAGAGATAATATTAGAATTAAAGATTGTAGTCAGAAGCTAAAGCTGTGTACTTGGACTAGTTTCTCCGTTTAAATTGAGCCAAAAAAAAAGTAAATGTGACTGAAATGAATGGAAGACAAGAAGTGTGAACTGGAAGGGTTCAACATAATGGGAGAAAGAGACATTAAAAGACAGAAAGAGTGAAAGAAAGATAGAGATAGCCCGCGTGCGCAGGTCAGATGAGGTCAGGGGACGTCTTGGAGGACCTCATGGTCGAATGCCCCATAATGTCTGTTCATTGGACCGGGGCACTTTACACACATCCTGCTCTGTCTGTGTATCACTTAACCCTGTAGGTGGCCGCACCTGGTTCGGTTGGCTAAAATCCAGAAACGGGAGTAAAAAGCCCTGTTGAGACCCCACCCACTCACCCATACGCACACGCACACATGCACGCATGTGTGCATGTACACACACATGCACACATGCACACCAAAAGGCCATGTGGTAACGCCTGAACATCAGCTCAGCTGTGCTTGAGTATGTTTTAGTTCAAAGGAGACCATATTGTACTTGTGTGTGTGTGTGTGTGTGTGTGTGTGTGTGTGTGTGTGTGTGCGTGCGTGCGTGCGTGCGTGCGTGCGTGCGTGTGCGCGCACTTGTACAGCAGTAAAGAGCCGACACAGATGCGTGTAGTGGGACACGCATCTGTGTCGGCTCTTTACTGTTGCGGGTCAATGGAGAGCATACTCTATGTGTAAACGGTCTGTAAGCCTGTCTGAGCCGTCTGCCTGCACCACTTTCCCCATATGTTTCATCTCTCAAAAATCAACTTCCATCTGTCTGCCATGCTGGCTGTGCGAATGTGAACTACAACATCCAGTATTCATTACACTGCTAATAGCCTCTCCGGCCCTCGTGGGATGCCTGTGAAAGGCGGCGAGAACACAAAGGACTGTCACCACTCGGTTGTTGTTGTCTCTCAACCAGATTTGACAGTCTGTGAATTCATTTAAAACTGCGGCCCTAATGTCTTAATCCTCGGAGCCCATCAGATTAGCATCAATCTGGGATTACAAGAAAGCTAAAGAAAAAAATCTTTGCCCTTGTCTGTGTGTCCCCCCCCCCTCTTGTTTTACTAAGCTGCCTTCAAATGACAGCGATGATGACAGTTTGACAAGGCCCTGACAGAAAACACTTTTTAACCTGCCGAACACATACAGCCTGTTAGAAGTCCTCTTTTATCTGCTGGCGTTCCTCCTAGCCTCCCCTCTTATCCCGGCTGCCAGAGATGTAACTTGCCACAGAACTCCTATCAAAGCCGCAGCTTTTTATTGAGCTGTGCGGGGGGACGGGAGATGGCGTCTGATCGACACAGGCAGAAAAGGGGGTGATGTGTCAATCAACAGCAAGGACCCCCATATCAGGCATTCTCGCAGGATGCCTTGGGGTCCTTGGGATGTATCGACGTGACAAAAAAAGGCCTCCGTCGGCATCAGATACCACGCGAGAAGGAAGGAAGGAAGGAAGGAAGGAAGAAAGGGGGCGAGGGCACAGGATTCTCAAAGTCTTTTATCGCTCCCCTCAAAAGACGAAGGGAACCGCTGAGTTAGTTTATCACCCAGCGCTCGTCCCTCAGGACCCCATGGGCGTCCCTGAATACTCCTGTTTTAATTAGACGCACGCCGACCAACCCCTCCTTTATTCCTTCTCCCCTCTTCTCCTCCGTTCCTTTCCGTGCTGTTTTTCTTTTATCCCCCCTTCGCCTCTCATCTGGTTTCCTCTCCTTTCCTCCCCCACTTTCACCCCTATGCTTCGACTCGCTAAAGAAAAAGTCATCGTCTTTCTGTGTGATCGGTAACAATGTAAAGCACTTTGACCTGCATTTCATGTAGACAATGTGCTAAATAAAATTCATTATTATTATTAATAATAATAACAACAGTAGTTTGTTCATGAATAATTAACACGGCAAAATCAAGGCTGCAGAGGAAGCACATCAGTGTGGGTGTGAAGGATGGAAGGGTTGGTTAGGTACGGTTTGGCATCATGACGTTTCAGAGCTGGTGTCCTCGACCTTCACGGCGACCTGCTACCCATGCTGTGGGAACCTTGTCCATGTAGTTAGCGGTAGCAGTTGTGGTTGTTGGTAGGAAGTGTTTTTGTTGTATCTGGTGACACCAAATACGCAAGTCTTTGCTGCCAACCACAGTTCGGTGCGGACACTCCCTCTCAGAGCTTCCTGTAACCCGAGCTGTGGGTAAAAGTAAAGGCTGTGGTGAAAACGATCTGTCTACAGAAACACACAAATTGCTTACCGCTTTTATTTTCAGTGGCAGATTTCTAGCCTTTTTTTTTCTTCCTTTCAAATATTTGGGTGTAGGAAAGGTTGTTCGAAAGATAATTTAAATAACGAATAAGACAGGCCTGTACCGTAGCACAGAAGTGTTTCTGACTGCGTTCGTTCGTCACTGTAGGTTAAGCTTTGACATCTTCATCGACGAAGCTGTCCCTTTCTGTTTCGCGTAGGTATTGTCTCTTCATCCTCTTATTCCCGATGTGTGAATGCCGTCTCAAAGTTGCATTCTTCCGCTTCACACTAGCCCGGCTTGACATATCGGTCTCATGTTGTGTCTGTGGCTGCTCTTGCTGAGCTGCCCCCTCTTCCCCGATCCCCGGTTTGCCTTTTGCCTGGTGTAGAGGAGGTTTGTTGGAGGCCCCTCTGCTGATATTTCTCTATCATTGATATGCAAGCTGCATCACCCAGGCACTAGCGCAAGGTTAAGCATGCGTGACGGCCAGGCTTAGGAACTGCCTCAGACTTCTCTCTCTCTCTCTCTCTCTCTCTCTCTCTCTCTCTCTCTCTCTCTCTCTCTCTCTCTCTCTCTCTCTCTCTCTCTCTCCTTATCACGTTCTCTCTCTCTCTCTCTCTCTCTCTCTCTCTCTCTCTCTCTCTCTCTCTCTCTCTCTCTCACTTTTTCTTACTCTTCTTAAGACAAAACATTTTGACATACTCTCAGAATCTGTCTCACATTCGTGCACACACACACACACACACACACACACACACACATGCTCTCTCTCTCTCTCTCTCTCTCACTCATCCCCCTCATACTGCATTACCCTCAATGGTTCAATACCTCGCTATCGCCGTCCTTCCCTATTCCGATTTTTTTTTATGTTAGGCCACCGAGTTCTCCAGTTTAAGTCTCCATAAATGTATGTCAGTGTGTATTCCGCATTTCCCCACCTTCCCTCTCATGACCACATACATTGCTGCCACTGATCCCCATAAAGTCCTTGTCGACACCCCCCCCCCCCACCGCCCCCCGAACCAAAGCCGTACATCATCTGACTTTGGACTTAAATAGCAGACAGGGAGTTGTTGGCACTCGTAAAATCCACTTAATGTTATTTCTCAATCACAGAGAACGGGAGAGAGGCGGACAGAGGTCAGTGACAACACTTGGTACAATGCAGGGTTAACAAGGCGTTTGAAATATTTGAATTGAAATGTAGAGCATAAATGTAGGGCTGGGCAATAAGTCAATATTGTTCTTTATCATCTTTCAGTGGTATAGTGGTGGGATTAAAATTTGCAGATTGTCAATATCATGACACAATTTTGTTGTCTAAACTGATGATAACGAGAATCGAAAACCCAAAGTTTCCCATAGAATTATATCTGAAATATTAAGGGAGTATTATTTGTAAACTAGTTTTTGGTTTTATATTATACTTAACATATCAAACAGTTCAATGTGATGAACTTCAGTTGGATTCACAAACATGGTACACTTACATATGTAAGCATATGCAGTGTGATGGGTATATATCGATATTGTGTGAAATTCCTGGTGATTGCCATGATGATATTTTGCATATCACCCAGCATTATTAAAATGCGAATATATTACAGTGAGTGTTTTCAAGTTATGAAATTTATCGATTAATTCACAGGCATCCCATAACATAAACTGAGCTGCAAGTAATGTGCCATCATGCTGTATATATAGCAAGGTACTGTGTCCGCCTGTACAGTAGGTTACTGTACTGCAGAGCCCTGCGCAGGACCATTTTCTTCATCCCACTCCCACTGGATTTCTGACCATTACCGCCCGCTCCCGCGATGTGTATCCCGCCCGCACCCGCGAACATTCTGACCAATAGAGTTCCATTGATTTTTATGTTCTCCCATCCTGCAGGGAAAATGTTATTTTACTAAGGTTATGCATATCCCGGTAATAACGTAGCAAAATTACGTTCTAGTGCATAATTATATCCATACTAGTGCAATAGGTACAGTTATTGTAGTGCAATAAATGCACCTATTTTAGGGCAAAATTGCATTGTATTTATTCATTTTACTTATTATTTTAGAACATGTTGGCTGTGGTTGTTTGTTTTGCTGAGCTTGTTTTATTTTGTTTCGTTTCCCTGTGTCTTTTATCATGCTGATCAGGAGTAGCGCTCCTAATTTCGTAATACAGTGGATGGATGAGGCAGAACATCTTTTACATCCAATTTGCCGTATTTAGCAGTTATATTAAAGCAGCAGTAGACAACTTTTTTTTGCTTTAAAGAATCATTATGAAGTAAATGTTGATCGCACAGTGTAATGCTATACAATAATGTCACCATCAGCATTTAGATTGGTTCCCTATAAGCCTTGCTTTCAGGGTTATAGGGAACCAAATTCCGTCTGCCACCGGGTATGATCTCACGGGAAAATTAAGGCTCGATTTACAGCACAAAGGAAGTGTGTCAACCATTGTGCAACCAAAATAGGAAGAGGATAGGGCTTTTGTTTTCCCTGGTAGCTATTGGTAGCTATCCCCAGTAGCGGAAATGGCGGATGGTGGAACAACCGAAGTGACAGTGGAAACTCTACCCAGCAAGAGAAAAAGAACCCCATTGATGGAGGAGGCAAAGAAGGCAAAGAGGTGGAGTGATAGAAACGGAGGTAAAACAAGAGTGAACCTCAGGCGGGCATTTGCTTGATGGAGTGAGCTCTGGTGTTGTATTGAACTCTGTTTCCCTGTCGAGAGCTATTTCCCCCTAGCCAGACAAAAGCGTTCACATTGAAACAGGTTAGCTATTGGTTACAATTAGGTTAAGGTAAGGGGGTTAGTATGGAGTTAGGTTAAGGTTAATCAAGCATCCCCGTGTTTTATCGAACTCTGGCTAGGGGGAAACCGATCTCGATGGGGAAACAGAGTTCGATACAACACCCGAGAATTGAGAGGTTTCCAAGCCAACATTTATTTGGCATTTTTTCTACTGGATCAGTAAGTAACAAAACCTACCTACTTATTAATACTGCCGGATGTTTTACTCTGCCTTTATCATACTAGCAGTTAGATCGGAGTTTCTTGTTCAAATTGGGATTCTTATGGTGGTTTCTTGATTTGGACAGTAACCAAGGTGCTAAAAAATGAAATGCGATCCAGTTGTCTGCGACAGCGGCGCAAACAATAAAAACACTTGGAAATGCTATGGGGAGGGGGGAGTTGAAAAGTTGTCTACAGCCGCTTTAACAACATGTTGAACTATGTCAACAAAGCCTTTCTTGACAACGAAGTCATACGTGTGTTGCATAAATGTGTCGCACTTTTAATACAACAAAGTTTTAATACACTTTTAATACAGCAAAGTGCCACACATTTCTCAGTATTATGTTGGGGAGAACAGAGCAGTTATGTCGCCTTAACCCAGAGATGCCAGATTTGTGCCAATTGTAGAACAATACATTTTTTTTTGGATTCCCCCCCCCTTTTATTCTTACTTGGCCAATTACCCCACTCTTCTGAGCTATCTGGGTCGCTGCTCCACCCCCTTTACCGATCCAGGGAGGGCTGAAGACTACCACATTCCTCCTCCGATACATGTGAAGTCACCAGTCGCCTCTTTTCACCTGACAGTGAGGAGTTTCGCCAGGGGGACGTAGCACGTGGGAGGATCACGCTATTTCCCCCAGTTCCCCCTCCCCCTGAACAGGCACCTCAACTGACCAGAGGAGGCGCTAGTGCAGCGACCAGGACACATACCCACATCCGGCTTCCCACCCGCAGATACAGCCAATTGTGTCTGTAGGGATGCCCGACCAAGCCGGAGGTAACATGGGATTCGAACCGGCGATCCCCATGTTGGTAGGCAATGGAATAGACCACTACGCTACCCATATCAATACTTTTGCACATTTGTCGCAACTAACAAAGTCCAGTTCATTTCCATTTTTGTCAATAACAACTGAGAATTTTTCCAACTGTCAAACTAGCCGTACTTTGCTTTTTTAGTGTAATGACCTGCTTTGATCTTCTTTTCAACTTTATTTGTTGACTCCATCCTTCTGGTTAGTGCTAGCTAATTCCCGGGATGCTCACGCAAGATTTGCGTTGGGTCCTGTGGGACCCGCGGGACAACAATCCCAATACCGTCCTTTACTCCACTGTACTGGTCAACATGTTGTGTTCACTCACAATTGAAACAATTGCCCATTGCTTCGTTTCTCCAGAGTCTCTGTTTTGCTGTACGCAGCCACGTGTTCTCCCTTCAGTTTCTGTAGATTGCCTGCATCGGTTTCTTGGACCTCATCTCCAAGTTTTGTTGTTTCAAAGAATAAAGCCCTATTAAAGACCCATAGAGCTGAATTTTAATCCCGAGATTACTTGACAACCCTTGAAATCGCAGCAGGTACTGGAGTTCTTCCTAGTGCTCTCTTTCTCGGAGGTGCGGATGGTTGAGGAGAGTTGCACTGTGCAAGTTAAACAAAGTGCTGTCAGATGAGGTGAGCGATTCAGACCGTCACATAACAGGTCCAGCATTCTAATACTGGGAGGCGTTGGCTGGGGTCAGATAGAGGATTCCAGCTAGGAAACTGTGTGTGTGTGTGTGTGTGTGTGTGTGTGTGTGTGTGTGTGTGTGTGTGTGTGTGTGTGTGTGTGTGTGTGTGTGTGTGTGTGTGTTACAGAAAGTCAGCAACTGAGTAAATTAAAGCAAAGAAAAGGAGAGTGTTTGAAGAAAGGAAAGAAAAGAGATGTTTGAAGAAAGAAAGGATGAGAAAAAGAAAAAGTATTTTTATTTCATGTTGTATACATATTTTGTTATTCTTTTAACTTTTCCCTTACCGTTTGCTGTTAATTTTCCCCTCTAGCACCAACATACCAAATTCCTTGTATGTTCTTGAACTACTTGGCAGTAAATATGATTCTGATTCTGAAAAGAAAGAAGGGAAAGGTGCTGATTTGAAAGCAGTGAAGCTCGATCATGAGCATGGTGTGATTTTAGCACCTCCAGGGTTAGTGGGGTGTATCCATGTATGCATGTGCGTGAGTACAAGTGTGTGTGTGTGTGTGTGTGTGTGTGTGTGTGTGTGTGTGTGTGTGTGTGTGTGCATGCGCGCGCATGTGTGTGTGCGGGGGTACATCAGTGCGTGTATGCGCGTGCGTGTGTGTGCGCGGGGGGTACATCAGTGTGTGTGTGAATTCTATTGAGCATGCCTTTTTATTTCGTCTCGGGATTATTGAGTTCAGTATGTTGGGTTTTGTAGCGTTCAGGAAGGATCGAATGATTGAACAAATGCCAACTGAGTCTGCAAAAACTCTGACGACAGAACTAAAGAAAAGGGTTATTTACCTCATAAGTGCCCTAAATGTTGTCACCAAACCTCCCAGTTCTCTTTTTGAACGCCGGTTTATTGTTCCCGAATATATGGTTTTATTGACTTCAATATTTACTCGTAATAGCTTGTAGAGAAAGTTGAACAAGAAAAAAAAATCCTCTAAAAATCATTGGTGTTCTCTCGGCTGTGAAATTAAGCAAACTCCCCCACGAGAGGTGACTTAATCTAAACAAATCACGCCAATAGAAACGGAGCTCAAATTAAGGCGGCGGATTTGATTCGTCTTACTTTTTATGCGTTTGGTCGTACGTTTGTCTTTCTGCGGCTAATCTCGCAGACCACTGGACCTGTCGGTCTCAAATCTTCAGTTGGACGGTCATAACGATGATGAAGAACCTCTCGTGGTTACGGTGATGAAAAACCTCCGAAAAACGTTTGTTCTCGTTCCCGCTGCTCCCTCTCTTCATTCACTCTGTAGCTCGCCTGACCAAAGCTGCTTTTCGTCGCTACCCCGCGCTGAGTCAACCGTGCGCATGCGCAACTCACATCTAGGGTTGAGTCGGATCGGGCAGCGACACAGTGCCAAAACATGGTCTTGAAAGTAAACGAGAAGTCGGATCGTATTTCGCAGCTGGATGAATTCGCATCATTCACCTCGCCGCCACGCCACAGTCTCCAGTGTTAAAACCGCCATAAAAATACAATTTCAAGAGCGGGATTAATCACAGTCACAGCTGGAAATCGTCTCAGTAGCTGCAATAAAACATTTCCCATGGCTGATCTGTTTTCTTGCTATTGTTTTTTATGAATGAAGGTCAACCAGTGGAGCAGCCTTTCGCCTTCATTCATTTTATATGAAAACCGCGACGGTTAAACACATTTGAAGTCTTTTTAATAGGGGCTTTGAAATTATGACAGCCTGATTTCTGTCATTTTCATGTCAGACTTGATCACATTCGTGCGAGGGTCCACAGACTGGACTGACAGGCAAAACATTTTTATTAGGTAGATTTTTTTTTTAGCTTGAGTACTGCATGTTTAAAACTTCCCCCCCATTTCCCATTCAATCGACTTGGGCGCTGCGCACAAGTTTTATAATGGCAGGATAAACTGGTTTTTCTGTCCGTGTGTGCGTGTATTTCCGTTCTCCCGAAAGAGTTTGTCACTAAGTCTAAACACCAGAGAAGGGAGATACGTACACCTGGTGGGGATCTGCACTCTACTTATTTGATTTATCCAGTTTACATGGTCTGCAGCCATTTCTCACATGTAGAGAAGTCATTGTTGTTGCTTACAATATGTATTTTTTAACAGTGTTTTTTGGTATAAAGGAAATTACTGCTTTACACAGTTGATCTGGTTGTAATAATGGGCCTGCATTTGACACAGGCCCGCCCTTCATTTGCTTCCTTCTTCTTTCTCTTGCTACCTCCTTTCTCCCTTGCTTTTCTCTCTCTGTCTGATGAGTTGGCATTTCCTGTTATCTTTGCCCATAGTCATTGTTGTCTGGTCTGTTCGACAGTCGAGTCTCTAACTGTTATCATTTCGACAACCGTTTCACTTTCATGCCATCACTTTTTGGGATTCTGTCTTGATCAGGCAGGAGGGAAATGCCTCCTATTTATTGTATTGTCTGTCGGAGTCTTAATTGCAGCTGTCCTAATTTGCTGCTTTCCGGAGGATCTGAGTGGGGGAGTGTATCCTGCCGGATTTGCTACCTACTAGGGACAATTGAGAGCCATATATTCTGGTAGCATTTCCCCCAGACCCGAGGAGCACTGAATCTCATGATCATTAATTTAATTGCAGTAGAAACACAATGCAAAAAAAACAAACAAAAAAAACTGATCAATAATCCTTTATCTTTTGGCAGACATAGATGGAGCCCTTGGGCAGGCAGCGTTCACTGGCCATTGTCCAATAACATGAAGGATGAGTTTGGGTTATAGACAGAAAAATCAAAACTCAATGAATACATTTCAAGTGGTGTACGCATTGCTTACCATTCAGTCAGATCAATGGAAATAAAAGAATAGAACAAATAGACAAAACCCCCCAAAATGTTTAACATACGAGGGCAAAAAATATGACATGATCAGAACAAAAAGCACACCAATATGATGAACAAGTATTTGTTTGATTGAGCTCTACATGGCTGTGGCATAACTTTGGGGGATATATATATATAGTAATTTAAGCATATCATAGTAGTGCCATGTGTCGTATTTTACAATATTGAACCTATTTTAAGAGCCAAGTGAATGGCAACAAGGAGCCGAAACCCCATTCATCTTGCCATCAGCAAAAAACTCAATGGATCCGGATGAGCTCTGAAGGACTGAAATTGACGTCATTGCTGTGAAGGTCGTTAAAAAGCGTCCTCCTCCCTCTCACAACACACGGTGGCACTGACAACAGTCACGCGGAGGAATGTCAGAAAAACGCCCTCATAGTGGATTTCAACTGTTACCAAGTCTACGTTCTGTTAAGCAGAGTCTTTGTATCCTATATAATTGCTGAGTTTACTGTTATTCTTGTAAGGAAAATTAAAAAAAAACAACTCAGAGATTTGTCACTGAAGCCTCTGTGTGGATCAAAGTAGTGTTGTTCATTAAGGCAGTGCATATTTTGTGTTACATTAATTGTCAGTGCAGTTGCGTAAGGTTGGGAAAGGCTCAAAATAAATAGCTGAATGAATAACATATGAGCATCCTAACTCTCCGTACATCCCAAGCTCGGTTTCTTACGCTGAAGCTTTAGCTCTTTGCAGGGATGTTTGTATTGAAATAGTTGGGTTTTTTTTCTTTCGTTCAAGTGGCCACTTCTATGAATGGTGTCCATTTGACCTGAGGCGTTTAAATGCCCCTGAGGCGGCGAGACAGAGGAGGGAATTCTGGGACCTTGAGTTAATGAAAGGTAAACACAGAGACTACAGAGGAGAGCCAAAGTTAACAGCACTCTTCCTCTTCTTCAGGATATGAACTTCATTCTTTTGAGTGATACCTCCGTGTGTGACGTTTCACCTCTTCTGCCACAAATTCCTCATCTCGCAGGTGCGGTTGGACACAGTTGTAGAGTTCGACCGATACTTGCTGTGTTGTTGTTTACAACCACGTTCGCAATTTTGGCCCTTGATTGCTTTCTGAACGGTATTTCTCTTTGATTGCTGTATTTATAGAATAGAAGAATGGAATACTCTTTATTAGTAATTTTGAACATACATACAAATGAAATTTACTCTCTGCATTTAACCCATCCTAGCTGTGTAGCTAGAAGCGGTGGGCAGCTGCCATGCAGCACCCGGGGGCCAACTCCAGTTCTTCCTTCCATTGCCTTGCTCAAGGGCACAGACAGGAGTATTAACTGGAACATACATGTCTTTTGGCTCCCGGTGTGGGAAGATGTAGGCACGAACCCAAGTTTGCAGCAGCTTCACCCAGTACCGACTATGCAGTGTCTTTGTCCATGTCTATGTCTGCATCTACGTTTTCGTGTGAAGTTTTTGTTTTGATCTTCGATTTCTTCTTTTTTTTTTTTAATGGGTGGGAGAGCTGGCGTTGGATTGGCTGAGAGAGCTTGGTCTGAGGCGTCCTGTGGGCCCAGGGACCACGGCCCTGCTCGGAGCTGCACCCGAGAGGAAACACCGAGGCAGTCTGGTGGCGGCCTCACCTAGCGTTGATTGTGCAGTGTTTTTGTTTGCGTCTGCATTTGTGTCGTCATGTGGAGTGCGGGGGGAGGTGTGTCGAAGGTGTCTGGCTGAGAGAGCTGGCGTTGGATCAGCTGAGGGAGCTTGGTCTGCTGCGTCCGGTGGGCCCAAGGACCATGGCCCTGCCTGGAGCTGCACCCGAAGAGGAAGCACCGAGGGCAGTCTAACAGGAAGCGGGGCAGGCTAAGCTAACTGCTAGCCTATGCAGACCGGCAGTTCTGACAGTCATCATGGCTGGCTTTCGGTCTCTGGACAGTGGAATTTTTTGACTGTGTTGCCCTGAATGGACTGTGTTGTTAACTGTTCTTTTTTTTTTTGCTTTGTTCTTGTATGTTTTTGTGATGTCATTTTTGGACATTTTAGATATGTGTTCTTATCTTTTGTGTGGCACTGCTGTGGGCTGGGTGAAACAAAATTTCGTTTCTTTTGTGTACGCAAGTACAGAACAGAAATGACAATAAGTTGTTCCTGTTTCCTGATGGTGGAAGGAAACCGGAGCACCCAGAGGAAACCCATGCAGACATGGGGGGGGGGGGGACATGGAAACTCCACACAGAAAGGACCTGGGACGGCATGGGGTCCGAACCCAGGACCTCCTTGCTGTGAGGCAACAGCGCTAACCACTTGGCCACCGTGCCGCCCATATTAACAAAGCAACGGTGTTTTCTCATTAGTGCATTATCAAGTCTACGCGTGACGTGCAACGGCGTGCACGGTGTGTCAACCCGGCTATCCTCAGAATGCAGCCAACCCGAGCGACCGCCTTTACCAGGTGTCTTTTGTAATGTCGAGTATTTCATTCATGTGGCTTATCAACCTTGTCTCACAGTTACTGAAGTTAGCCTGCTCCGCTCACCCCGGCTGATCTTAGCCTGCGATGATCTTTGCCAAGCCGGTGTTAGGGAGCTCGAGCCTGTCACCCAGCCAAAGCTCAGCATGGGTTTTACTGTGTTTGCTGGAAGTGAGAGGGATAAAGGCTAGTACAAACATTTGCTCAGCATAGCAGTGCGTGAGACCATCTCGGTAGAGACAAAACAGAGAACATGGGCAGATGAAACACAGTTTATTTGAGTATAAGTGTCTCTCCTCGGGCTGTTTCCATGTGGGATTATGACGTGTGCGTTGTTAATCTTCAAAGCCGGTGTGAAGTTTTTCCCTGCTCCTCCCAACTCTCAACCATGTACACCAGGAGTTGAAGATTATTATGCGGGAGCAAGCCAGAGTCGAAGTGAGAGTAAACTTTATGCGAGTTATCTCGATGCAAGCGCTCTTCTTTTAGCAGGAACCATTAGAGAAGCCCCCAAGGGATGCTGTGGACGGATAATGGAGAATATAGATTTAACTTGTGACCATCAGCAAAAATACTAATTAGAAATGCATCAGTGAACAGCCAACCGTACAGGCGTGTTCTCGGTTGAATTATGGCAAGAGACGCCAGACCAGGTCGAAGGCCTTTCAAAGTCTTGCCCTGCTGAAATTGTTGATATTTCAGTACTCTGCGTTTTATTTTAATAGATGTATGACGTTAAAAATAGTATCCACCGATAGAGTGTGTTGAGAGGCAGGTCAGTTTTGGGTGTCCATAAAACACGAGTTCTGCTCTATATGCAGATTTTTTTCATGTTATGTTTATGACAGGGACCGTCCACATAATGATCACGCCATCATGATGCTGTCTGCATACCGCGCACCTCGTAAGCAGCTCATAATATCTCTCAAGCATGGAGCATGCATAAACATCAAATTATAGTTTGCCGTATAGTGTGACGATACTGTACGCTGAAACCCCAATTACAGTTTTACAATGTGATGGAACTGATAATGGGTTCTTGTTTTCTGTTTTTTTGTTTTTTTCTGTCTTGAAAAATTAAAGGGTTTCAGCTGAGTCTTAATTCACCAACTCTTAATAAACCCTCCAATTCTGAGGGGTTTCACAGATGGGGGTCATTTTCCATTTGCACAGTTCTGCTTGTTTTTATTCAGTGTTAATGGGGCATATCGACCAGAAATATCAGATCCTCCTTGATCCACGTCTCTGACAGGAGCAAGCGTGTTCGTCTTGTTGTCCTTGAAGTTTTTACACACAGGGTACAGTATCACTCCTTTACTCCTCCATCCTGACCTCCCTCGCTGCACTTCCCAGCTCATTCAGTAAGCATCTACTCTCTCTTGTCTCTCTGTCTCTCTCTCCTTCTCTATCCCTGTCTTTCTCTGTTTTTCCCTCGCCCTGCTGCCCCTGTGCGCTGCGTCTTCCACTTCCTCTCTGTCGATTCTTAAGATGTCTCTCTGTTGTCAGTCTTATCTGTGTTTATCTGTTCCACATCTCCCCATCTTTACCTCTCTGTTGACTGCTGAATGACCTACCTTTTACTTTCCCTTAGTTCAGCTGTTGTGTACCTTGCATCTGCATTCCTTCATGTCCTTTGTATTCCATTACTTTCTGTGTGTGTGTGTGTGTGTGTGTGTGTGTGTGTGTGTGTGTGGGTGTGGGTGTGCGCGTGCACATGTGTGGGTGTGTGTGCTCATGTGCAAATGTGCATATGTATATCCTGTGCATGCACTTACTGGGACACATGGGACACAAGATGATCAGCAGAAGCCATGCCAGCCTGATCAAGTCTGTCATTTTGACCCTTTTGGATTTTCAAAGTTTAATAACTTTGTGGGGGAAAAAAAAGATACAGACCTGCCGCTCCCTGAATGCTCCTAAAATTGCATATATTTGCATTAGAATGAGTTTTAGATCAATTGCACAAAAAAGGTTATAGCGATAAGATCTACCTAAAACGACCATGAGCCGTCAAAATGACTGCGCGTGATTGTGCGCGCCATGTCACTATTTATGACATTTCCTTCGTGAAGTTCATTGCTCTGTCCTAGAAACACACTAGCATTCTCCGGTGCAGAGTAATAGTCTAAACTTGATTTTTGATTATTTCCAACATGTCTGGTTACAGATGCCATTTCAGGCGCACAATGACTACCACCGAGGCGTTGCAGTATTTACAGGCGTTGGACAGCGGCCATTTTAAATTGTTTGTAAAATAATATGAAATCTGTTGGATTGTTAATTTTAGTGTCAGTTAGTTTCTGAACAGACATACTAACATATGTAATGCATTAACATCTCAATTGGGTATTTATCTTGACAGAATATAGAGTTTAAAAACCGCGGGCGGTGGTCGTTCTAGTAGTTTTTAAGTTCTGGTCGTTGTTTGGGACTGTTTCAATGGTTATTTTCAGTTCTTTTTTTACATTTCATGTTTTATAGGCCTTGCTACGTTTGTCAGATTAGCAATATGAGTTTTCCGTTTTGTTTTTCAGGTAATATTTTCACTTTTTAAATTTTGCTATTCAAGTTCGACTATGTCCCTGAACTTTAAAATGTTTAATAATAGTGTTATAGTTGTTAAAATGTTTTGGTGTAAGTCGTTTCCTAACAGACATACTAACATATGCAATGCATTAATATCTCAATTGGGTATTTAACTTGACAGAATATAGTTTATAAACCGGCGGTCATTTTACCTGCCCATGGTCGTTTTAGGTAGGAGTGAAATCCTGGTCGTTCTAGTGTGGAAGAGTTAAACAAATAACTGTGTGGAGAACTGAGTTAAATAAATAGCTTGCCAATCAAAGTGTGCAGCTAACAATGCTTTTAACTTGTTTCCCACCCTAGCTGTCCCGTTTCCTCACCACTGAATCATTAGGACGGTACTTGTGCCTAATGAAAATCCACCAGGGATTAGTCCAGTAGAACCTGATTTTTCACACAGTGATTTGGACTTGATCCTCTAACTGTACCTCCTACAGACAAGGTGTTGTGCATAAGTAGTCCTGTTTTGATGATATCGGTACTAATGTAAGGGCCACATAATCCCTTTGGGTTGTCTTCTTTTTTTTCATCATGTGTTGTTTTGCTGAAGCCCTGCATATATGAATTATTCAGCATTGTAATGGGCCCTGTATTGGTTGTTGTTTGCCGTGCCTCGGTGCTCCCGCCAGCAACACCACCACCGCCACCACCACCATCCTTTCCGAGCTTCACACTCGTGTGTCTTTACATCTGTCCATCCGTCCGTCTTGCAAAGCAGTGGCTGCCTACCCACCAAGGATGCGCCACTCTAATGAATGAAGCGATGTCATTTAGCGAGCCTCTTAATGGCACATAAAGCCCTGCTGCTGGGCTTGATTAATCAGAGAAAGTGTTTGGCTGTCACACACGGGGGCTGTCCTCAGCAGGGGCGGCAGCTTGATGGCTGCTCTCTTTTATGGCAGGATCCCCGTCTCTTCCTCTGGAGTCGTAAACGATAGGGGAGCCCGAGCAGCCAGCGTTCGTTTCATCCACAGGTGCTGTTTGTTTGATGGAGGGCTTTGGGAGGCTTGATTGAAGATTAGATGAGCGCTTGCTTGGCTCTGCCGTTGACTAGGGGGGGGGGATGATAATGATGATGATACCACCTCTGAGAAAGAGACAGACGTTTGTGATTTGTGCTGCTCTTGTGGCTTGTGGCTGTGCAGCATTGTGCGGTACGATGGGCCTTAGCAGCCGGAGTGATGTACAGTCAGCTGTCGGAGGAGATAAAAGAGTATGGGGCAGACATACATACAGTAAATTATGTCGGTAGGCCACCAGAGGAGAGCAGCACTCATCACGAGCAAAAAAAAAATAAAATTCAATTTTCATCTTCTCAAAACATGAGCCACTTTCTATCACCTTTTTGTGTTGTTATTCATTAAGAAGTTCAAACAGCTTTCCTGTGTGGTGAAATTGCAAGAAGCTGTAGCTCCCAGTAGATCTCTGACTGTCTCGCTTTAACCAACCCCGAACACACAGAGCGGAGACTTAAGGTGGTAATTTAGTCTTTTGTAGTTTGGTAAGCATATCTAGGAGGTAATTACAGTATTTCGACTTCCTGACTTCTGGCTTGGTTCAATCTAGGATTACCTTCCATTGTTATTACTTCTCCCACAGAGCTTATTGAAATCCATATCAAAAATGTAATGACATCTGATCGAGGCCAAGGCATAACAACCTGCCTGCTTATCTGGCTATCAGTCGTTTGCTTCACTTTGTATTTGTGTGCATTTTCTCAGAGAGATGGCAGAAGGCTAGCCCAGTCCTCTGACTCCTCCAGTCGGGGGGGGGTGGTGGTGGTGGGGGGGTTGTGTTAATTTGCAGAAGGAGGTCACAGCAGGGTGCTCCTCTAACTCAGGGGCTGCTCTGTGAGGATCCTCTGCATTAGAATATGAAAGTTTACACATCGCACAAGTCTTCATCAGGGGACTCACCCGCTAACCCACCAGACCCCCCCACCCCCCCCAAAAAACACACACACACACACACACTTTTTTTACATCTCTAAACCACTCTTTATCCTCCTCTCTGCTGTTCCAGAGTTTCATCTTTTTCACTCACACTGTCTTCCTCTCTTATTTTCTGTTTATCTCTCTCTTTTGTTCTCTCTGTCATTCTATCTATCTATCTATCTATCTATCTATCTATCTATCTATCTATCTATCTATCTATCTATCACTGTCTGTCTATCTATCTATCTATCTATCTATCTATCTATCTATCTATCTATCTATCTATCTATCTATCTATCTATCTATCTATCTATCTATCTCTCTCTCTCTCTCTCTCTCTCTCTCTCTCTCTCTCTCTCTCTCTCTCTCTCTCTCTCTCTCTCTCACTCTATCTATTTATCTATCACTGTCTGTCTGCATTTATTTATCTATCTATCTAGCTTTCTCTCGCTCTCTCTCTCTCTCTCTCTCTCTCTCTCTCTCTCTCTGTGCCCAGTCCAATATGAAAATGGCTCTGATGAAACTAGAGACATTAATTCATCTTGCCACCTGATTTCTGCATTTACAAAACTGGAATGAGACAGTTAATACAATTATAGGTAATAAAAAAAAAGGATAATTTTACATGCCCATATGTTGTACAGTTTTTAGTAATCAGGGTTGTGTGTGTGTGTGTGTGTGTGTGTGTGTGTGTGTGTGTGTGTGTGTGTGTGTGTGTGTGTTGAGGGAGCAGCGTGTAATTGATGTTTGCTTATTAATACTCAGTATTCATTATGACTTCTTGGTCAAGTGTCTGATAAGTCAAACGCTTATTAAGACATGTTCACATATAAGCATGCCTTGTAAATACGTCAATTAACGGGCCGATTCAAATTGAGCATAATCACTTTTCTATTTCATCTATAACAAGGGTAAAATAATCTGTAGCTAATCTATAACAGGCCAATCTAATCACCAAAGCCACTGTCTGTTCTGATTAGCAGCTCAGCCAGAGTTTGATCACCGTGGCAGTAAATTGATTAGCAGTGATCCGCCGGTCTTCCTAATATGCTGATTGTGGAGAATAGCTTCGTGTCCGTCCCCTGCACTGGGGAAGTGGTTTAAGTTTGCAGGTAAGCACCTCTCAGAGCTCCTTCCCTCATCTGCGTGGCTGTGCAGATAGTAACAAAGGCAATATGGAAGATGGTCATTGTTTCTGCTCTGTGCCTTAATTACTCGAAGCGCTCCGTCTCCACCCAGGCTGCTTGACTCCTGCACTGTGTGGTCTGCTGTAGATTTACAGGAGCAGCCTGGTGGGGACTCGGCTTCAAATATGAATTTAATTAGATGTGACTCACTGAAGACAAAAACCACTTGGATTTGAAGGAGAAAGGGGTCAGGTGCAGATGCGGAGATCTGCACAGCCCTCGTCAGTGCACGTGCACGCACACGTGCATGCGCACACACACACACACACACACACACACACACGCACACACACCACATTAGCGGCTGATGGTTTAACCACATTGTGTGTGTGTGTGTGTGTGTGTGTGTGTGTGTATGTGTATATATATATATATATATATATATATATATATATATATAAATAATATGCACACACAGTGCGGGAAGTGGGGGCTGGGCTGGGGCGGCTGCAGCTCTCCTTAGTGGTAGGTGCACCCCCACCCCCCCCAGTAGTGGTAGGTGGCTGTGTAACATCTTAGACCCAACAGTATGCCTAACTTTTCCGAACGTACAAACGCAAAAAAATAAGACATACCTTTATGTTAAACAGAGGGCTAGGGCTGCGTGGAATGTAAATTTTTAATAATCAAGTGAGTAAACACTCCTTTCTACACACGCGCCTTACAAACAAAACAATGACGTCATACTGTAGCGACCAGGGGGAGGCGGTCGCTCTGACTGTCGGCGGTTCTGCGCTGGGGGGAGCGCACTGTTAGTGTTAGATTTAAAATTGTGTTTTAATGATGTGGTGTTCATGTTGTGGTTATTCTTGTGTTGTTGCTTTGGGGGTTCGACTCAGACTAAGCAGGAGACCGTTTACTGACTAACTGACTGTTGCACCATGACTGGGACTGATGTCACCACTTGGGATGTGGGGGGGCGGGAGCGGGGGGGTCTACTTGTTACGTCGTTGTCGGTTCTGGCTGGTGTGAATAAAAGTGCACTTCTGGGGTCGTGCACTATATGGGGCATGGGAGTTGTGATTAAAAAGAGATCTCTGCCTCTCGACTGTTTCAATACATTTAATACGTCTTCCACACCTATATATGTATGTGTGTGTGTATATATATATATATATATATATATATATATATATATATATATATATACACTACCGTTCAAAAGTTTGGGATCACCCAAACAATTTTGTGTTTTCCATGAAAAGTCACACTTATTCACCACCATATGTTGTGAAATGAATAGAAAATAGAGTCAAGACATTGACAAGGTTAGAAATAATGATTTGTATTTGAAATAAGATTTTTTTTACATCAAACTTTGCTTTCGTCAAAGAATCCTCCATTTGCAGCAATTACAGCATTGCAGACCTTTGGCATTCTAGCTGTTAATTTGTTGAGGTAATCTGGAGAAATTGCACCCCACGCTTCCAGAAGCAGCTCCCACAAGTTGGATTGGTTGGATGGGCACTTCTTTGAGCAGATTGAGTTTCTGGAGCATCACATTTGTGGGGTCAATTAAACGCTCAAAATGGCCAGAAAAAGAGAACTTTCATCTGAAACTCGACAGTCTATTCTTGTTCTTAGAAATGAAGGCTATTCCATGCGAGAAATTGCTAAGAAATTGAAGATTTCCTACACCGGTGTGTACTACTCCCTTCAGAGGACAGCACAAACAGGCTCTAACCAGAGTAGAAAAAGAAGTGGGAGGCCGCGTTGCACAACTGAGCAAGAAGATAAGTACATTAGAGTCTCTAGTTTGAGAAACAGACGCCTCACAAGTCCCCAACTGGCATCTTCATTAAATAGTACCTGTTAGAGCCTGTTTGTGCTGTCCTCTGAAGGGAGTAGTACACACCGGTGTAGGAAATCTTCAATTTCTTAGCAATTTCTCGCATGGAATAGCCTTCATTTCTAAGAACAAGAATAGACTGTCGAGTTTCAGATGAAAGTCCTCTTTTTCTGGCCATTTTGAGCGTTTAATTGACCCCACAAATGTGATGCTCCAGGAACTCAATCTGCTCAAAGAAGTGCCCATCCAACCAATCCAACTTGTGGGAGCTGCTTCTGGAAGCGTGGGGTGCAATTTCTCCAGATTACCTCAACAAATTAACAGCTAGAATGCCAAAGGTCTGCAATGCTGTAATTGCTGCAAATGGAGGATTCTTTAACGAAAGCAAAGTTTGATGTAAAAAAAATCTTATTTCAAATAAAAATCATTATTTCTAACCTTGTCAATGTCTTGACTCTATTTTCTATTCATTTCACAACATATGGTGGTGAATAAGTGTGACTTTTCATGGAAAACACGAAATTGTTTGGGTGATCCCAAACTTTTGAACGGTAGTGTATATATGTATAGCACAGCAAATACACACAAGGAGGAGTTAAGAGGAGTTAAAACTTGATCTCGTTTCAATCACAACAGATGGAGTTGTGGTTTATTTTATGTTAAGTGCTTCTGATTCACCGTGTAATATTCCAAGGTAGATGGAAATTATAAGAAAGTGTTTCATTTAATGCGCACACTGATGGCAAGGACAAACGGTAAAAACACAAAATATCTTTCATGTTGAATGACCTGTATGGGGGTTGAATACCACAGAAATGTGTTTACCATCTCAGTTAAAGCATTTTTCCCCGCTTTGCGCTAGATAGATGATAGATGATTAGAAGTCAATGTTTTTTAACGTCGGGGGAGTTATTCTGATGTTCTTTCACACACTTTTCTCACCGTGACAAATGTAGAGGACTCGTCATCTTGAACAGCTCCTTATCCTCGCTCGGCTCAGCGGTTTGAGACAGTCAGTCGCTTGAGCTTCATATAGTTGAGAGTTTTCGTTAACAAGAAGCTCGGCTGAACCATTGTTAGCTGAGAGAGTGTTTTCAAAGCCCACTGTGTGTCTTTGAGGAAACTATAATTTTTGGGTTAAAGTTCAATCAGCACTGTTGCATCTTGGGAAGTGCTTTTCATCTGCTGCTTTACTGTCAGCTTTATCAGCCCCATTATGACTCTACGCACAATCGTTGTGTGTGTGTGTGTGTGTGTGTGTGTGTGTGTGTGTGTGTGTGTGTGTGTTTCTTCTTGATTACCACCTTGCCATGGTGGAGAAGCTTGCTTGTACCAATGATCCCAAGAGCTATGCTGTCCGGAGCTTGGCTCCTGGTAGGGTCAAAGACCTCAACGGCGGAAGTGATGGAAGATGTCTCCAGGTCACAACGGCAGTGAAGGAGGATGAAGGCTGCAACAGATGGTGGTCCCCAATCATCTTGGTTCTCCATTCCACTGGACTCTGGCCACCCCCTGTCAAGGACTGTGTGGTTACTACAGGAGCCTCTACTACTCCACGTAAAAAGCTGATGCGTGCAGGTGTCCTCCCATTAGGCGGCTCCAGGATTGGCCTCTACGCCCACCTGAGGACCCAGAGGGAGGACGGTCATACTCGACCCTGAGTGACCACTAGTGATGTGTGTGTGTGTGTTTCTTCTCCTGGATCCCCACCTTGCCATGGTGGAGAAGCTGGTGTGTACCGATTATCCCAAGAGCTATGCCGTCGGGAACTTGGCTCCCTAGTAGGGTCACTCAAGGCAGACAGGTTAAGGGGGAAGTTCCAGACGACGTGTGATCCAACAAAGACCTCAGTGGCAGAACTGGCAGAAGATGTCTCCAGGTCACAACGGCAGTTAAGGCAGATGAAGGCTGCAACAGAGGGTGGTCTCCAATCGTCTTGGTTATCCATGCCATTGGACTCTGACCACCCCCTGCCAAGGACCGTGTGGTGGCTGCAGATGCATCAGCCACTCCATGTAAAAAGCTGTCACGCACAGGCATCCTCCCATTATGCGGCTCCAGGATCGGTCTCTACACCCACCTGAGGACCCAGAGGGACTCAGAGGGAGGACAGTCATACTTGACCAGAGTGATCGCCAATGATGATGATGATGTTGATGATGCGTGTGTGTGTGTGTGTGTGTGTGTGTGTGTGTGTGTGTGTGTGTGTGTGTGTGTGTGTGTGTGTGTGTGTGTGCTTGCGTCATGTGTTTGAGATGCAAAGATGGAGAGAAATGAAAACTAAATCTCCTTTAAGTATAATTTACATGCATGTTTTTGCCAATTCGTGGAGCAGTAAATCTGTTTTAACATCAATAGTTGTACCATTAAGGGTAATAGAACATCAGTACACTCCCGCTGTTTTTCCCCCATCTCCTCACCAGAACATGTTTCTTTTCTAAGATACCCTCTAATCCTTTTCTACCCTTCAAGCTGTTTTTCATAACATACGTCTTCCCCACTGCCCACATCCTTCCTACTCTCAGTTTCTGTCCTCTCTCTTTTCAAACCGTCCATCCATCCATTATCCAAACCGCTTATCCTGCTCTCAGGGTCGTGGGGATACTGGAGCCTATCCCTGCAGTCATTGGGCGGCAGGCGGGGAGACACCCTGGACAGGCCGCCAGGCCATTACAGCCCCCCCACACCACACCACACACACACACACACGCACACACACACACCTACCTAGGGACAATTTAGTGCGGCCGATTCACCTGACCTACATGTCTTTGGACTGTGGGAGGAAACTGGAGCATCCGGAGGAAACCCACACAGACATGGGGGGAACATGCAAACTCCACACGGGATGACCTGGGACAACCACCAAGGTTGGACTACCCTGGGGCTCGAACCCAGGACCTTCTTGCTGTGAGGTGACCACGCTAACCACTGTGCCGCCCCCTATTTTCAACCATTTCCCTTAAATTAGGGACAAAGGTCAGATCTGAAAGGTCTTGTTAGATCAGTCATAGGCCAAGCTTATCAATCTGCGAGACAGAGCAAATCGCCGAGCTGTTTTCCTGTGGGGATAAAGAGAGGAGTGAATAAAGACCAGTCTGTCTTAACATGTCACGAGGAACATGTCTTTACACATTTCTAGTGGCACAGTTGCATCATTCATGCAGCCTACAATGACTGTAAATGTATTCACGGTAGAGGAGGAAGGTTTCAGTATTGATGAATAGGTCTATAACTGTTACTGTTGTGTCTGAATGAGGGCTACATATGAGGGAATAGCCACCAGAGAGGCTGGCAGAAAAAAGAGGCTGAACAGAATGACAAAACATGTTAGTCCCGGAGGATGTTTGGAGGGGGAAAAAAAGGGTAAATGTTGTATTCATGTTCAGTCACAGAGGTGTCAAGAGTTTTGTCAGGCCTCTCATTGTTCTGTTAACCTTGCTCCTGTGAAATATTCTGTCTCTATCTCTTTGGTTAAACATCACTGCCAAGCCACAAGAGGAAAAGGATTTGGAGAGAGGGACAGAAGAAGGGGGGGGGGGGAGGAGGAGTCAGTGAGCCTCCACTGCCTCCTTTTATCAGAAGAAAAAAAAACAGACCAAAAGCAGTGCAAGAAGAAAAGTAGCGTAAGCTATGTAGAAATGCATACATAGATGAAGATGAACGAATTGAAGAAGAGGAGAAAGACGGAAATGGGAGAGAGAAACAGGGGGAATGGAGACTGAGTACCTGTGTGCAGAACAGAATGGTGTGCAGTCCATCATCTTCAGACAGGCAGACAGGGCTGTCTGGGGAGTTTATTTTTACCTCAGTCGGAGGGAAGAGGGAGGAGGGAGGAGCTGGGATTGGCTACAATAGGCTGGCTGCACCTTTCAGCAGGCATACTTGGGCAGCTGCCATCCCTGCGTGCACACCTTTCATGCACGCATGCATTCACAAACACAAAAACAGCCACACTGACACCACCAGAGGTCAAAAATTGTACGAGATCATATTTATAACTATACTTACCGACTGTAGAAACAGTTTTCTCATCCATATATATCTTCCCAATCAGTGCACTACCCTAACCTTCTGTTAGTTGTTTTTTAAGTATGCTCACTTGTACACAGGGTTTTTTTTCTTGTATTTGGCTAAATGAACATGCAATTATCACTGACCGCCCAGTGAGTTGTGTGAAACGCTCCTTTGCCCCCCCCCCATACACCCCTCTCCTTCATTTTGTGAAATATGTCGTTTGTTGGGTAAAGGATCCTCTAGTTCCTTGTATTAAGAAAATCAGTACAATAATAAAGAATAGAAAGCAGGCAGTTTTATGAGATGATGTTGCCATCGATTTCAATGGAAATTGTGAGGATAAAGCACCAATTTACACGCCCACCATTCCTCTTGTTAACTTTCCTACAGATTTCCTGTTTTTATAGGCCCGTGCAGTATGTGTCTCCATTGGACTCCACTCTGAACCTACCGGATGCAGTTAGGAGTTAAGAGTGATCTGTTATTGATCTCTGGATCAATGTTTGTCTTGTGTTTATGGATTCAGTAGATCACCTCTTCCCCTCCAAGATGCTCTTAGTACCAGTAAAAACAGTCAGGGAGGAGAATTGATTAACAAGGCTGTATTTAATTCTTATTGTGATCAAAGTAGGGCTGAAACGATTCCTCGAGTAACTCAATGTTTAATCCATTTAACGATACACAGCTCACCGTGTTCCGCACGGATGGTTATTACCGTCGCACAAGGCGCTTCCGCCGTGGACACGTGACGTGAAGAAGACGATGGCGCAGATTAAAATGAAGAAAGTAGCGACGGGCTACGAGAAGAGACAGGCCATAGAAAACGAAATAAAGTTTCCAAAGTTTGGGATTATTTCAAGCGGAAACAAAACGAAAGCTCTCGTGTGTCTATTCCACAGATCGGACCCGACACGACGTTAGCGTTTAACGTAAATCAAATACTACCACAAAGTCTTCCAAGAAGAGAGTAAGGTTCACATTATGCCTGAGCTGTAGTTAAATTGAAACTTGAAGTTCTGAAAGTTAGTTTGCACAACTTAAATGTTTATTATTGTAACGTGCATGAATAATTAGACACGTTGGTCCTGTGCTAAGGGATCCCACTCTTTAGTCGACTGGTTAACGTTGTCGCCTGCGGAGTAGGAAATACGGGTTCGCGTCCCGGCTGTGGCGGTTCCCGGACTTCCCCCCGCATTCGTTACATTATTTTAATTTAGGGTTAGGTTATATGTATACCCTTTTCATGTAAATTGAAAGTAGTTTTTATTTGTTATTGTATCTCAGAAAATGTTTTCTTTAAAACCCGGAATGTCGGTCGGGGCGCCTGTTCGGGGGGGGGGGGCGGGTAGCGTGATCCTCACACGCGCTACGTCCCTCCTGGCGAAACTCCTCACTGTCAGGTGAAAAGAAGCGGCTGGCGACTCCACATGTATGGGAGGAGGCATGTGGTAGATTTCAGCCCTTCCCGGATCGACAGAGGGGGTGCAGCAGCGACCGGGCCGGCTCGGAAGAATAGGGTAATGGGCTGGGTACAGTTCAGAAGAAAAAAAAAGGGGGGGCAGAATGTAAATGCACTAAATAGATTTAGTTTTGACAGATATTGTTGTATACAATTTAACCAATGAAAATGTTAATTTTTTTTCTAAAAAGGAAATCAATTAATTTTAAGAGTCATGTACTTTTCTCTTTTGCATATTTACTATCCATCCATTATCCAAACCGCTTACCTTGCTCTCAGGGTTACGGGGCATATTTACTATTTAATAAAATGAAAGTATTTCTTATCTGATTAATCGATGGAATAATCGGTCGAATACTCGATTACTAAAATAATCGATAGCTGCGGCCCCAGATCAAATCAGATCAAAGATTGGTAACCCTTTCTGTAGGTGAGTATGTCTTTAGATTTTGCATGGGGGGGTGGGGGGTCCAGGTCTAGCCACAGCCCTGTAGATTGTGGCTGTGGCCGCTGGAATCGGAGGCGGAAAGTGGAAACCCAAGTGAGAGGTTATTTTTAATGACAAGTCATCCCCTTGATGCCTCAACCTGTTTCTCCTCTTTGCCTTGACCTCTGCAGGGTAGATACCTAACCAATTTAGGAAAGAAACTTAAAGGGTATGATAACTTTTTTGACCCCAGTCTTCATTTAAAAAAAAAAAGTCACCAGGCATCATTAAGAACGGGACAGAGACAAACTTTACTGATTGCGTCAGGATTAACTTGCCACTTTGCTGAGTCGTCTTATGGGGCTACAAAGGGACAGTCATTTATGCCTTCAGAAACCGTGGTATAGCTCCTTTTCACAAAAAAAAAGGGAAACACAGTGCAGTCACATTTCTTCATTTGTTTTATGTTTATTCTGAATTTGTTCTGAGTAATCTGATTTGATCTGGTATTAGTTTTTGCAGCAGACATAGTGTAAACCAACCGTCTGTAAACTCCCACACTACGAGAGCAAGTCCCAGCCGTCCATAGTGTTATTCACCGCCGCATACTTCCTGTATTACAACTATGGGGCTATTTCTGTCAGTGGAACATATTAAAACATTTCTGACTGTGCTGAGGGCTTCCCATATATGAAAAGCAGATATAGCTGTTCTGACATATGGTTTTAGAAGACTTAAATGGTTGACCCATTGCACTGTGTTGAAACCCAGCAAGAAAATTGTGCAAATTAATAACCCTCTTAATGATGCCCCTTCAATGTTTTAATAAAACCTGGATTTGAAAAAAAGTTTAAAAAGTACCGAAATTTAACATTTATAGGGGGAGATACATACCCACACCTAATCTCTGCCATTTCCGTTCGTAGCTGGTGACTGCTCATTGCTTTAGGTCTTCCATTTCCAGTCACAGCGCAGCTGGACAGTACTGTAATGGAGGAAAAAAATTAATGTCTTTAAAAGTTTCCTGGCCTGTTTCTTGGTGCTCATAATATGATAAATGCTGATAACTTGCTCTGTGTGTGTGTTTGGGCGTGTGCGTGTGTTGTGTGTTGGAGACACTGAATTCCGTTTCGCCTGAGATTCGCTATGGGCTGCAAAGCCCTCCCTCTTGGTTGCACATTGCATTGCAATAACGAGTCGAGAAAATTCCCGTCCGTGACTGGGCTCTTTTATTTTTATGTATTGATTGTAAAAATCCAAGGGGAATCATATTTTCATCACAATCTAGTAGTGTGTTTTAAAGTCGTAGATCCAAAAAGGCAAGCAAAAGCTTGGGCAGTTCCTCTTGCTGAGCACAAAGTGAGGGCTATGGAAGAGGGATCAATAGGCAGGCCAAATTACAATTTCCTTGAATTACTTAATGTTGGGTGGTCAAACTGTACAATGGCCTTTCCTCTCTTTGTGTCTCTTCCTCCCCTTATTTCGCTGTCTCTTCCTTTATTTATTTATTTTTTTATCTCTACATGTCTCCCTTACTTCATCTTATACCATCCTCAGCTCTCTGATGTCATATGTCACTGCAGCTCTCCTCATCACTTTTATTGATGGCCAAAAAGTCTTACGCAAGCTGTCATTGTAAAATAGATAATCGGGGCGTCCGGGTGGCGTGGCGGTCTATTCCGTTACCTACCAACACTGTGGCTGCGGCTCGCTGGTTCAAATCTCTGTGTTGCTCCCGGCTTGGTCCGGTGTCCCTACAGACACAATTGGCCGTGTCTGCGGGTGGGAAGCCAGATGTGGGTATGTGTCCTGGTCACTGCACTAGCGCCGCCTCTGGTCAGTCGGGGGTGCCTATTCAGGGGGGACTGGGGGGAATAGCGTGATCCTCCCACACGCTACGTCCCCCTGGCAAAACTCCTCACTGTCAGGTGAAAAGAAGCGGCTGGCAACTCAACATGTATTGGGGGAGGCGTGTGGTAGTCTGCAGCCCTCCCCGGATCGGCAGAGGGGGTGAAGCAGTGACCAGGACAGCTTGGAAAATAAGGTAATTGGCCAAGTACAGTTGGGGAGAAAAAAAGGGGGAAATCCCCCCAATAAATAAATAAATAGATAGATAGATAGATTGTCAATGTAGGTTGTCAATCTACCTGAATGAAGCTTAAAAAAAACAGGCACCACTTTTGCATCTAGGTAATAGACAATTGATGTTGCGTTATTTCCCAGTGGGTATCATATCATGCAGTCACAGCTGAGTGTTTTGATCTTGAGTTGATCTTATTGATTTCCCATTGTTCTCTGTGTCTTTGTGTGCAGGTTAGCTCTGTATGTATATGAATACCTGCTGCATGTAGGAGCACAGAAGTCAGCACAGACCTTCCTCTCAGAGGTAAGTCACGCGCATCAATGACATGCATGTGTGTGAATGTGCATGCGTGCATGTGTGTGTGCAGGCGGGTTTGTGTGCGCATGTGCAAGCATGAGCCTGTGTGTGGGTGCAAACATGCACACAACTCATGCATGTGTCCACTCCCGTCTCTGAAAGGGGAGGGGGGGGGGTTACTGACCCTCGTGCAGTGTCCGGTAAGTCAGCCAGAGTGTGTAGCAGCTAATTGAATTAGCCTGGCTGCACAGTGCTGAGCTGGCAGGCCCATACAGGCAGGTGGGGTTTTAGCATTAGGGATCCATTTAGTGAGATTGGCCTGAACCACAGAAGGAGTTACGACACTCAGCCTGGAGCTCACATAGTCGCCTGACATTGTTCTCTCTGCTTGCCTCACGGTAGCTCCACTCCAGGCGCCGTCCCTCGTTCGCCTCCCCATCTTTTCTTATCCTTTTCTATCTCTTTATATCTTTTTCGGACTCTTCTTTTCTTCCCTCTCTATTCCTCGCCGGTATTCATCTCTCAACCACTCTTTCTCACTCTACTTCTGTCCAGGTAAAAAAAAAAAAAAAAAAAAAGGCGATGGGCCGAAAATGGGGTTTCGTGATTGTAGTGCTTCACTCGAAACGATTCTAGATTACAATGTGGAAGGCAGAGGTGGAGTGGTCGTGGGTATGGAGAGGGTATAGCGAAAGAGGGGATCAAAGCGAGGGCTTTGGAAAAAGACTACATCATCACCTGGCACCCGTTTTGTGATCCATTGCAAACAAGCGCACACAAACTTTCTTTCATCTCATTTTCTTTTATTACCTTTGTTCTCCCCTCTGCTGTTCTGCCCTTCCACCTAACCCCCATCGTCTTTCCCAGGATGCCCACATCTCTCTCTCTCTCTCTCTCTCTCTCTTACTCCCACTCTTGCTTTCTCTTTTTCTTTTTTTCACGTCCTTTCTTCTTTGGCATCCATTGCAAAATAACTTGCTCTGTCTTCTGCAGATGTTCGAGATGAAAGGAGTAGGCGGTGCTGTATTAAAAGTGTGGGAAAACATTAAGAGACACATAAGAAAGCAACAAGATTAAACACAGCCTGCTCATGTACAACAACCTCGTATACCGTTATAAGAAATGCACACATACACACACACACATTTTCTGTCTCTTTAACTGTTTAACACACACTTGAACCCCATGTGCGCACATACACACACACACATAAACAGAGAAAACATTACACCATCGTGCAGCTCTTGCAGGCATAGAGGAGAGGGGTGTAGTGGGGAGGTGGGGGAGTATAGGAGAGTCGAGGGGAGGAGTAGAACATGGCTTTAAAGGCCTTTTATCCACTCTTTATCATCCACATCTGTTTACATCTCCAGCCTCAGGACTTAAAAGCCTTGAAAAAAGGCTCGCACATCAAACCCATATGCAAGCGAGCGAACGCTGTCATTGAAAAAGCCCGAAATGTAGTGCAAAAAGTCGCACTCAAATACAGGTCCAAGTCGCAGACAAAACACAAGCCGATTGTAGTGGCAGTACAAACACAGATTTAAGTCCAGGTCCAACCAGTAATAGATAAAAAAGTGATTAACAACAGGTATTGTACTGATTGTAAAGGCCTTCGGGGCTGATTTTGGGCAATACAAATAAATCAGGAATTAGGAACACTTTATTTGGCATTTCATTTCATGTACTTGCACACAAATATCATTTCCCCCAGCCCACAACAGTGCAACACAATGACAAAAACACATCTAAAAACTACAAGAACAAATTTTTCAAACTACAAAAAATCACTGTCCGAGAGAACGAACGCCAGGATGACAATGAACTGCCAGTCTGCATGAGCTAGCAGTTAGCTTAGCCTGCCCCGCTTCTGCGTCCTGTCAGAACACCCTCAGTGTTTCCTCCTCGGGCGCAGCTCCAGGCAGGGCCGTGGTCCCTGGGCCCACCAGACGCAGTGGACCAAGCTCCCCCAGCCGATCCAGCGCCAGCTCTCCCAGCCAGAAACCTTCGACACACCTCCCTGTACTCCACACAATGACACCAAAAAGACAGTCAACGCTAGGCGAGGCCGCCGCCAGACCGCCCTCTGTGTTATTGGAACTGCCGGTCTGCATGGGCTAGCAGTTAGCGTAGCCTGCCCTGCTTCCACATCGTGTAAGACCGCACTAATTGTTTCCTCTTCGGGTGTAGCTCCGGGCAGGGCCGTGGTCCCTGGGCCCACAGGACACAGCAGACCAAGCTCTCCCAGCCGATCCAGCGCCAGCTCTCCCAGCCATCAAATGAAGACGTGGACAGAAATGGACAAAGACACCGCATGGACGGTACTGAATGAGGCTGCCGCAAACTTAAGTTCGCGCCACCATCTCCCCACACTGGTACTGGGTGAGGCCGCTGCAAACTTGAATTCACACCGCCGTCTTCCTACATCGGAAGCAGAAAAAGCTCGACTTGACTTGACTTAACTGTACATACCAGACCATGGATTAAATTCAAATTAAATTCAGATTAAAAAGGCAATAAAAGGTCTAAAAAGATTAAAACTTGCTAAAATTGGCACTGAAAATAGTCACTGTAGTCATGCTAAGGGGTACCTTACTATGCCAAAGTGAAGCCAAATTAATGAAGCATTGCGTGGTGAAGAAAACAACAAGACAGGGTGTGTGGGCAAAGTCAATACCTTTTTCTTGCTCTTTTGCGAGGGGTTTGCAATTCAATGAAATCAATTAGGGAACATCCTAGAACATATATTGCCCTTGACTGTCTGACACTGTGGTGGAGCAGAGCTGGATGGATGAAACGGTGGATGTCAGGTCTCTTTTGCACTTTTTTTTTTTTTACCCTTCTCTGTTTGAGTTAGCAATTATGAAAGAGTAAATCCCTCTTCGTCCTACATGCAAATGCCTCATGTCTTTCATCCTCTAACCTAAGTCTTCCCTGGAATTGCTAACTCGGACTCCAAGCACTGCAGATACACTAATCTGTGCAGTTCCTGACAAGAAAAAAAAAAAATATATATATATATTTCAAAGCAATCCCCTCCTTTGAAAATCACGAGGATATAACAAAGAGACCTTTTTTCCCAGGATGTGTGACATCACTCTCTGTGTGCAATTGTGCAACCCAAGTCATGGCTGCCAGATAGAAATTATTTTTTTTTTAGTAATCCGGCTTTTTTCTGTAAGTATATGTAAATTAGGTCAAAAATGTAACTTTTAGGGTTGTTTTTTTTTGTTGCTTATACACCTAGCAATATGGCGATGAATGTTGAAGGCACACAGAACATCCTAGGGACGAAAGGAAGCTTATTTTCCTCTGAAGTCATAAAGGGAATGATGTCACTGTGTTTATAGAGGCAGCCTAAACAATACCGTGACAGCTGCTCTGTAGAGGTTCCTCAGACTGCTACCCCCAGCTGCAGTCCAGACAGACCACTGTGTGTGTTTGTGTACCTCTATGTGACTTTTGTTGTGTCTCTCACTAACTAAGTCTACATTTTTGTCTGCCCGAGCAAATGTGTGTGTGTGCATGCATGCAGGTGTGCGTGCGCGCATATGTGTGTTTGTGTGTGTGCGAGCATGTGTGCATGTGTGTTTGTGTGCATGCATGCAAGTGTGTGTGTCTTGTGTGCGCGTGTGTACGGATGTTATGTGCGCTTGTAAGTGCAAGTGAGTGCACAAATTGATGGACATTGTGTGTACATAAATCAACTACTGAGCACAGTGGGTGATGTCAGTGCTTGTGTTAGTCATTAACCTTGTCTTTGGAAGAAAGAAAGAAAGAAAGAAAGAAAAAGAAAGAAAGAAAAATGCAGGGAGGAGAAGGATAAATGATATTGAAGACAGGCAGGCTCTGGGGTGTCTTGAGTTTAAGCTCAGAGTATGTGGACTGTAACAATGGATTGATTGGGCTCCTCGGGCTTATACACCGCTCAACTTAGCTCTAACAAACAACTAACCAACAGGCTTGTACCCCCCCCCCCCCACTCTTCAGCTCATTGCATGAGACTCAGTGTAATTGTATGATGGTATGTATGTGAGAATCCATGTGTACCCTGTCCAACCTTGTTGTGCAGGAAGTTCAAATGCCCGGCTAGCAAATTCACCCTAGAGTCTCTAAGCATCTCTCTTTCTCTCTCTACCTCTTTTTCTGTCTCTTGGTCTCTCCATGTGCTTTTCTTGTTCTCTCTTGCCCTTCTCCCTCTCCCATTATTCCTTTCTTTCCCTCCCCTTGTCCTCCCTTTCCCTTTCTCACTACCTCTCTTTTTCTTTTTCTTTCTCGCCCTGTCTCCCTCTGTCTTTCTCTCTCTCTGTGTCTGTCTGTTTGTTCTTCTCTACCTCTGTCCTTCTTTCTCTGTCTCTCTCTTCTTCTGCCCCCCTCCATCTAGATCCGATGGGAGAAGAACATCACATTAGGGGAACCTCCAGGGTTCCTCCACTCATGGTGGTGGTGAGTGTTTTCTCTACTTATCCTAGCAGCCCTCTCTTTCTTTGCATTCAACTTTTTTTCCCACCCTTGACCTGAATAATTAAAATCACTATCCTCATCCTATTGCCAGCATCTTCCTTCCTTCCTTCCTTCCTTCCTTCCTTCCTTCCTTCCTTCCTTCCTTCCTTCCTTCCTTCCTTCCTTCCTTCCTTCCTTCCTTCCTTCCTTCCTTCCTTCCTTCCTTCCTTCCTTCCTTCCTTCCTCGTCTTCATGTCATTCAGCATCTGTGGCTCAGATCCTGTTTGTGAATTACACAGCTGTCACTTAATATGATAGAAGATGATGACAAAATCAGAGTCATTACTTTTATGCTTTATATTTTTTTATTGATCACAGTAGGTCTCAGTGCCTCTCCTCTCTTGTTTATACCCCTCCCCCCATCTGTTTTTCCATCATGCATTGCAGTGTTTTCTGGGACCTGTACTGTGCAGCACCAGAGAGGAGAGAGACATGTGAACACTCCAGTGAGGCCAAGGCCTTCCATGACTATGTGAGTAAGCACCAATGTCTTTCTTTTTGCAAGCCCGCCAGTGGTCTATGCAGTTTCCATGCTTCACCGAAGTAGGGAGATGCAGTCATGATTTTGAGAACACGCTGACTGAGGTCGAGAATACTTTCCTGCAACTGAATACTAAACGCCTCTAATGCGCAGCTTCTAACGCCGGCTTTAGTGGTATGCATCTTCTAGGCACCGAGGACGAGGATGCAGTGTTGTAGATGCGAATTACAATTACTATTTTGTGACTTTATTGTGAACAGTACGATGCAGGATCATTGTCTCAAGTGTGTAATTGGAAGCAGGCCTAGCATTGACTGCACATTTTCAACTGAGTATCCTATGTTACAGTATATATCGTTTGCATAATGTCCTGATTGGATACTTAATACCAACAGTTCGCTCATCTGAATCGTGGGTTTTTGTTTTTGTTTTATTTTTTTGGGAATTTTCCCACTTTTTCTCCCCAATTGTATCTGGCCAATTACCCCACACTTCCGAGCCGTCCCGGTCGCTGCTCCACCCCCTCTGCCGATCTGGGGAGGGCTGCAGACAACCCCGTGCCTCCTCTGATTCATGTGGAGTCGCCAGCTGCTTCTTTTCACCTGACAGTGAGGGGTTTCACCAGGGGTACATAGCGCGTGGGAGGATCACGCTATTCCCCCCAGTTCCTCCTCCCCCCTGAACATGTGTCCCAATTGACCAGAGGAGGCGCTAGTGCAGCGACCAGGACACATACCCACATCCGGCTTCCCACCCACAGACATGACCAATTGTGTCTGTAGGGACGCCCGACCAAGCCGGAGGTAACACGGGGATTCGAACCACCGATCCCCCCCCCCCATGTTGTTAGGCAACGGAATAGATAGCGAGAACAGTGGCGGGGTGAGGAAAAGTTCATTTTGCCAATTTTCTTACCAGCAAGGATCAATAATGTTGATTTTAAAAACTTCTTACAACGGCATATATTTGTAGATGCAATCAGTCACAAAAATTTTGAAGGGGTTGCAACTGCCCCCCCCTCCCTCACTTCTTTTACACTGTGCCAAACTTACTCTGCTGTTGTAATTCCCATGTCGGAGCATCGGTTGATTCATTCATGCACCTCTCAGTTACTGGAACACTGTAAGCATCATGGAAGCACATGAAGTCCTAGATTAACTGGTGACTAAGAGAGCGCAAGCGAGCCTCTCCTCTGGGAATGTTTGGAGATGGAAGGGGGGGGGTTGTCTGCTCTCCTGGTTTTTGATGTTGTTGTTTTCTTTCGGTAGCCTGGGGTCTGACTCATCAGATTTGTCTGTGCAGCGGTTTATTGAGACGCACCGTTGAAAGTGTACAGGTCAGAGCATTCTGCCTACCCCAGCAGAATTCTCCTCCCTGTTTTTCTCTTGCTTTTTCTGCCTGTCTGTCTCACTTTCTTTCTGCCTGTCTCTTTCTTTCTGTCTGTCTCTGTTTATGTCACTCTCTTTTTCTTGAGAGAGAGAGAGAGAGAGAGAGAGAGAGAGAGAGAGAGAGAGAGAGAGAGAGAGAGAGAGAGAGAGAGAGAGAGAGAGAGAGAGAGAGAGAGAGAAGGCACTATCATTTCTTCCTGCAGTACTGCAGACTGCTAGGGGCCCTCTTTATCCTGTGTGTGTGTGTGTGTGTGTGTGCATGTGTGTGTTTTTGTGAATGTGTGTGTGTGTATATATATGTAGCTGTGTGTGTGTGTGTGTGCAGAAGATGCTGCTGATACTGGCGATGATGATCTGGGTGATGAATGGGCACTCTGGGAACACAGCCGCCATGTGATGATGTCATCCTGGCCCTAGGGAAGAGAGCTGGAGGGCAGCGCGACCTCAGCCCCAAGGGAGGGAGGAATGGAAGAAAAGGTGGAAAGAGAAAGGTGGAGAGCATGTGGTGCAGAGAGAGAGAGAGAGAGAGAGAGAGAGAGAGAGAGAGAGAGAGAGAGAGAGAGAGAGAGAGAGAGAGAGAGAGAGAGAGGCAAAGTGGTTGATGCGAGAGAAAGAACGGAGGGGAAGATGAGATAGTTAAGGATTGAGAGAGGTAGAAAGAGAGTGGGAGTAGAGAGACATAGGCGGAAAGGGAGAGAGCGAGGAATGGAGAAAATTTCAGATGGAAAGATAAGGACAAAACGACGCAAGAAAACGGGGAGGGAGGGACGTTAAAAGGAGGAAGAAAGGGAGGGATCTCAGATCCTGTGAGAGTGGTACGATGAGCGAGTGAGAGTCTGAAATGGGGGAAGAAATGAATGAAAACAGTCAGACTTTGAGTCTGTGAAGGAGAGCCGGAGACACTCGCATGTCCCTAATGTAGTCACGTCAAACATCATTCAATCACAACAAAGCAAACAGATCATTAGTGCAGTGGATATCGTCTGAAAGCAAAAAAAAAAAAACAATATCTTGCCTCTTATCCTAAACACTAAATCAATTCAGAAAATGTCTTAATGTGGCAGGCGCAGGCCATCCAGCAATCCCCATTCTTACATTTCCTTCATGGACGCAACCCGAGAACTATAATTAGACTGATTGTAATTAGACTGGGGTCACTTTCAATTAACTGTTCAATACACCGCACTGCTTCTCAGATCAGATCAGGGGAACTACCCACCTATCACTTGCTCAATTAAAACAAAACAACGGGGCCAGCACGGTGAAAGAGTATCACATCTTAATTCAATGCTGGCACTTTCCTTTTCTTTTTACTCCCCTGACCTTGAGATTGATAGAGATCTTAATCAGACGTCCTGACGGTGTTTATATTCAGAGTGCTAATTACGGATTAGGGCCGAATTAATGGAAACGTATGAGATCAGTCACATTGTTGTGTCCGCTTTGTTTACTGGTGGTGTTGTGGTTCAGAGCGACAAGGAGCGAAGTGAAAATATAGTATGTGATTCATGGGTTGTTGTTTGCCTGTTTGTGAACATTAAGTATCTGTTGTGAACATTAAGTATCTGTATGATTGCTTGCACTTAATTGTGTTTATGCAGTAGCGTCGACCAAACTATGCTTGGCTCAGTGAAGATAGTATGCCAGGAAGTTAATAATCTTGCAAAACAAAAAACAAAAAAGAAAACCCAGATGAAGTGAAGAGGAATCTGTTATTGATTTTCATCCACAGTCTAGGCTTTTCAGGCACGAGAAATTTTGTTTACAGTCCTGTTAAGTGCTTCATATATTGGGTTTTCGATACTAAATGAGCAATTTCCGTTTGCAGGGGGGCCATGAAGTCATAAAAACAAACCATTTTTAGATTATTTTGCTTGGCCTGGAAGTGGCCCTCATAGCAGACAAAACTAAGAGAATATCATTTGTTTCTTTGAAAAACAAGGTGTCAATCTGAGCTGTCACTTCACTTTCTCTTGTGGTGACTTTGAAAGTTGAAAATAGGGAAATTCATTATTTATGCAACCTGACTTGAGACAACTTTCCTGTATCATAGCTGTGGATTACTGCAAGTTTTGAATATGCCATATCATGATCCAGCTCCAGCTCTATATTTTTATTCTGGGGCTCCACTAGAGTAGCCTTGGATGGATTCAAAGTTAAAAAGAAAAATCCCTCTTTATCTTATGCTGACCCCTTTCTCAGCCCCTCAGTTCAGACTGTTTGGGCTATTTTCTCTTTAAGGCCCCCATCCCTAAAAGCCCACTTTCTTCTGATTGGCCATTTTCTGGAAGCCGGGCGGGGGGGGGGGGTTCAATACAACAGCAGGACGCTTGATTAACTTTAACCCAACTTCAACACCTCCGTGAATCTGGCACCCCATGTAATCAGAACACGAATGAAATTATTATCACTCATTTGTGCAGCGTTTGTGCTGATTTGTGCCGCAAAAACTACTGTTTGTGCTGTAATGTTTTTTGAGATATTGTAACAACCGGGGGAGGCAGTCGGTCTGACTGTCGGCGGCTCCGTGCTGGGGCAGCGCAATGGCTGATGGGACTGTTATTGTTAGTTGAGTTCGTTGATTTATGTGTTTAAATGTTGTGTTCATGTTTTGGTTATTGTGTTGTTTTTTGGGGGGGTTAGACTCGGACTGGGTAGAGGACTGTTACTGACTGACCGTAGGGCTTGTGACTTAGGCTGATGTCGCCAGTTATGACCTCGGCGGGGGGGGGGGGGGGAGGTCGTTGTGTATAGTCAGTTCTGGTCTGTTCTGGCCGATGTGAAAATAAAAGGGCACGCCTGCTCTTTTAGTATTTTAGATATAAAACAGCGTTTGCCTAAGGAGTGACGCCATCTTGCACCCCATTATCTTCCAAATTGTTCAAAACTGGTCTCGTTTGTTTGTGCTTGGTTTGTGCCCGTTTGTGCCGTCAAAATAAACATTTGTGTTCTTTTAGTATTTTAAATATGAAACATTTTGTCCAATGAATGATAATGTTTTTATTCATGTTCTGATTACATGGGATGCCAACTTCATGGAGGTCTTGAAATATTATTCATTTGTGCAGCACTTGTGCTGATTTGTGCCGCAAAATCTGTTGTTTGTGCTGTTATGTTTTTTGAGATATTAAGCATTATATTTTATACGCTTTGTCGTCATCCTGCACCCCATTATCATCCAAATCGTTCAAAATTGGTCTTGTTTGTTTGTGCTCGGTTTGTGCCAAATGTTTCTTTTAACGGCACAAACTGAGCACAAATAAACAAGACCAGTTTTGAACGATTTGAATGATAATGGGGTGCAGGGTGACGTCACTGCCTATGAAATATAATGCTTAATATCTCAAAGAACATTACAACACAAACAATAGTTTTTGTGGCACAAATCAGCACAAACGCTGCACAAATTAATGACAATATTTTTATTCATGTGCTGATTACATAAGGTGCCAACTTCACGGAGGTAACTTCAACCTAACTCTAAACTTAACCTCGTGCTTACCTTACTCTAATCGTAACCGATAGCTAACCTGTTTCCATGCGGACGCTTTCTTGTGGATAGGGGGGAAACAGATCTCGACAGAGAAACAGAGTTCGATATCACACCGGTGTAGAAGGTTCCATAAGCAAAATATAAGTAACATAATTTCTGGTTCTTTATTGGAAATGGCAACTTCTGGGGTGTTTGAGTAGTGTAGTGGTTTATTCCATTGCCTACCAACATGGGGCTCTCAGGTTCGAATCCCCGTGTTACCTCCGGCTTGGTCGGACATCCCTACAGACACAATTGGCTGTGTCTGTGGGTGGGGAGCTGGATGTGGGTATGTGTCCTGGTCGCTGCACTAGCGCCTCCTCTAGTCAGTTCGGGCGCCTGTTCAGGGGGGAGGGGAAACTGGGGAGAATAGCGTGATCCTTCCACACGCTATGTCCCCCTGGTAAAACTCCTCATTGTCAGGTGAAAAGAAGCAGCTGGCAACTCCACATGTATCAGAGGAAGCATGTTGTAGTCTGCAGCCCTCCCCGGCTTGGCAGAGGGGGTGGAGCAGTGACCGAGATGGCTCGGAAGAATGGGGTAATTGGCCAAGTACAACTTGGGATAAAAAGGGGGGGGGAAATCCTTAAAAGGGAAATGGCAACTTCTCAAACCCATGTGTACACATTTGAGCCTGGAATATGATCCGGAACATGAGAGTGGACAGCATGAATATCTGCAGCAACAGCAGGACGTAACTCCATAACTCCCTTTGGCGTGGACTTTGTAAATCTGCAGACGTTTTTGATGCACCTCCCAGCTATATAACGCACCAGAGGAAAGGGGAAGACCCAAAAAAAACATGATATGGCCTCTTTAATGTTATCTTTGGTTCTACAGAGTGGCCACATCAAAAGTGATTTATTGTCCACAATGTAGTTTGGATTTTAGCGATTGACGGTAGTGATGGATGTTTTACTCTCTAAGAATATAACTGGGATATTATAAAGCAAGCATTTTTTTTGGCTAAAACAAACAACTTGTGTTTTGTCAAGTTCATTTATTGCAGGAAAGGAGGAAATTGATTTGTACTGTCTAGCTGCGATCTGATTACCATGAGAATAATGGTCCATTCTTACTAGAGTGGTTTCATTACTGAGAGCAGGCAATTATCCCAGATTATTGCTTTGATCACTAATATTGTATCAAAGCATTAAACATTTTTAAAGAATTCAACGAGAACGAGGATGAATCGTACCAGCATGAAATTGCTTTGAGAGAACTGTGAAATCAACACATCAGGCAAATTAACGAATCTACTTTGTGTGAAATCCTGACATTTAGACCTTATAAGATATCTGCTACACTGCAAAATAGTCCATTTGAATCCAATGTAAATGTCCATAATGTGCATGAATTGTTTTAAGTGTGCCAGCGAGCTGCCCATGCCGAACTTAAGCTCACCAGTCCCCATTTAGCAGGTGAGCGTGGATGAGTCCAGAACTTATTGGTTCCGTTAGATGGCGAGACATTTTCTCTTTGTTGGCAACTGCATAGAAATTGCATAAGTCAATATTAATTAAAATGTTATGGTGTTAACAGCAATTCTCAAGCGGTTGCCTACATGATAATTCTGCAGTTTCACCTCATGAAGCAAAGAATCATTACCCAAATGAAATGTTGTACTGTAGCTTCGCTACAGGAATATTAACTGCGGTGACATGTGGGAAAACAAAGCGAACCTATCTTCTGCGGGGTGATTTTCATGTAGAATTACTGATTTAATTGCATCACTTTTAAACAACTGTGCCTCTGCCCGTCACCTCCAAATGTTGTGACGCTTTCATATAGACACGTTTATATCTTAATAGAAGCGTTTGCCAAATTGCACATTACTGTGACATCTTGATTCCTTTCCTAGTGAAACGTATGTTAGACGAGCCCCTTAAACCATCCAGGGCCACGCCTGTGTATAAATCTATGTTTGTATGCAGACTGTAGTCTTCGCTACAGTTTAGGTGTAAGACTTCCTTTTTCTAAGAAGCCTTTGGGATGAAAGTAAACCAGAGGTCAGGGAAGCAGACGCAGACCAGAAGAGTGCTAGTTCAACACCCACGTTGCATGAAAAAATGTGAGTGGGGAAATGTGAGTTGAAATCTTTCTTGAACATCAGTCAAGGGAGTGTCACGTGCACTGCTCTCTCTCTCTCGCTCACTGTGTCTCTGTCTCTCTCTCGCTGTCTCTCTCTCTGTCTGTCTCTCTCTCTGTCTCTCTCTCTCACTGTGTCTCTGTCTCTCTCTCTCACTGTGTCTCTGTCTCTCTCTCTCTGTCTGTCTGTCTCTCTCTCTCGCTGCTTCTCTTGCTGTGTCTTGGCTGAAAATTGAGTTCACTTTTTTCAAAATAATTTCAAACTTGGAAGAATGTGTTTCTGTTTGGGGACATAGAGATGTTCTGTGCACTGTAGAAAACCAATTGCTTCTTAATTTCTGAAAAAGGGAAGGTCTGTATCTTTTGTTTATACCGTGTATGAGGATTGTTGTGTTTCACTATGTATATGAGTATCTGTGTTGATATTGTTATCTTAATGTGAATGAAAATTAGACCTTTACAGACTTGGTTAAAGCTCAAAGGTCTCTGTCTCTGTCTGTCTGTCTGTCTGTCTCTCTCCCTGTCTCTCCCTCTCGCTGTCTCTCTCCCTCTCTCTCTCTCGTTGTCTCTCTCTCTCTCTCTCTCTCTCTCTCTCTCTCTCTCTCTCTCTCTCTCTCTCTCTCTCTCTCTCTCTCTCTCTCTCTCTCTCTCTCACTGTGTCTCTCTGTCTCTGTCAATTCAATTCAATTCAATATGTGCTTTATTGGCATGACATACGTTTGTGTACATATTGCCAAAGCATGTAAAACAACAACAACACAGTACAACAATGATTATAATAGTAACAGCAACAACCACAACAGCAACTGTCTCTGTCTCTCGTTCTCGCTGTCTCTCTCCCTCTCTCTCTTGCTGTGTCTCTCTGTCTTTGTCTGTCTGTCTGTCTGTCTGTCTGTCTGTCTGTCTGTCTGTCTGTCTCTCTCTCGGCCAAGGCACCCGTGAATGTCCTTGTTAGCAGTGGCTTAAAAATGTATATAGTTAATGCTGTCAAACAGGCAAGAATTGGAGCCATCCAGTCAAGCAGAAGGCAAGCACACAGATAGAGCAGCACAAAGCCACACACGCAGAAGAAGCCAACTATGCAGACAAAACAACGAGCAATTACCGATTACTCTAGTTTTCTTAACTATTAAAATCTTTCTTTCGTTCAGTGAAGGCCGATGTCAATGACTAACTGGAATGATAACATCATCCACATCCGATAGTTGACTTATGTACACACAATGTCTATCACTGTGTGCACTCATGTCTAAACACACACACACACACACACACACACATGCATTTTTTCCCCCCAATTTTCAAATATTGGCAAAAAAATATATGCGGTGGTACTCGTTTCCAGTCCAAAATTTCTCGTTCCGAGTGACATTTGAAGCGACCGGGGTTCCTCGCCTCATTTCAAACTTTGGCCACGTGTTCTTTGAAAGAGATATAAATGACACTGGAAAGATGTCACACCCTGTTGGCACTTCCAAAGATCAGCGCTGGCGCACAGCGTAGCTTGACAGCGGGCATTAGGTTTAGCGAGGCAGCCACAGAGAGCATGTTGAGGGGTTTCTGCTATCGGCATGTGGTATCACTGTGACAGATAGCAGACACAAGCCTGTTGGAGGGGAAGAACAGACCAAGAAGCAGCGCCAGCACCAACTTCCTTTGACAAAATGCGCCGTCTCAGACGGCCAGATCGTGCTCACTCATTCATGCGTGGAAATGTATTCGCCCCACTCAATTTAACAGCAGGGCCCACATTCACACCTTGCAGTACTTCTTAATGTTTACACGGAGGCTGATAAATAAGAAAACACGCACACATGCATGATTCATTTAAATCTAGATGTATGCACAATTGTTGACTTTTGTGCAAATCCAATTTTTTTTTACACATGGTTTTGTCAGGTGTGTCCTTTGGTGTTCGGCTAGGAGGGTGTGGTGAGTTGAAATCAGGGTTTGGTGCACCCTGGGACTACACCGGGAACAGCTCTTGTCTGATAATACTCTAAAGATGCGTTCAGACATGAGGCGAATGCAGGAAACTGGTTGCCAGACTCAATTCGTTGGCTATGAGAGCAAGCGGTAGAGGAGATGGGGCGATTCAGCGTTATGGGCGGGGTGGTGACCTGTGAGAAACTTGAGAAATGATCAACTTTTTAAGCAATAGCCAAAGTGTTCTGTTTTTTACATGTCCCACTGAAACGACAAACCAAATTTTGGATCCCTCGCCCCAATTCCCGCTAAAACAAAAATGGAGGCTTATCATTTACCGTCTGGATTTTTTTTTTTCCCTGGATTTTTCTCCCCAATTGTACTTGGCCAATTACCTATCTCTTCCAAGCTGTCCGGTCGCTGTTCCACCCCCTCTGCCGATCCGCGGAGGGCTGCAGACTACCACATGTCTCCTCCGAAACATGTGGAGTCGCCAGCCGCTTCTTTTCCCCTGACAGTGAGGAGTTTCACCGGGGGGATGTAGCGCGTGGGAGGATCACGCTATTCCCCCCCAGTTTCCCCTCCCCCCTGAACAGGCGGCCCGATTGGCCAGAGGAGGCGCTAGTGCAGCGACCAGGATACATACCCACATCCGGCTTCCCACCCGCAGACACAACCAATTGTGTCCCGACCAAGCTGGAGGTAACATGGGGATTTTAACCAGCGATCCCCATGTTGGTAGGCAACGGAATAGACCGCTATGCTGCCCGGACACCCCTGGTTTATGGATTATTTTATACAGTGATCAGCTACAAGACTATCACAATAAAAACAAAAAGAACAACGAAGAAAGAGGTTACTCGAGTAATAAATGCAATGATAAATTACATATGAACTGATGAATTCTGTAAGCACATGGAAGCTGCTTTGAGGAAGCCAAAAAAAAAAACAGGGATTTACCCACAAACTGTAAGCACCAGCAACTTCAGCGATACATCACATTGTGTCTGAACACAACTTAAACTTGAGAAACATGAAAACATGTGCACCCTTACATACAAATACACTGACACCCACACACGGACATGCAGTATGCTGTCGGTACATTTGCAGACACACACACACTCACACACAATCTACAAATCTTAAAGAGGGGATCAGAATTCACATGTTTATTCCATTGCTCTTCAATAGGTTCTGACTATCCATGAACACGAGCGACTCTCTGCCAGTTTGAGCCCACAGGTGCATGACGAACATCTGTGGTGGGATCAAGGGACACTCTCTGGAACTGATCCACCAACAATGAATTAGAGACTGACTCAGAGAGCACTGCGCCAATTTAGTGTCTCCATATCCCAGGAAACACCCTAGTTGATCTCCTGCCTCGAAATTTTATTCTTTAAGTGCAGACGTTCTCCGACCCTATACCGATCCCAAACAGTTGACATCCATACTGTGCTCCCCCGAACAGCGGGGCATTCTCCCTTTGTTACTGTTGCATGAATGTGATCCGAGGGGGGAAAATGTTTGGGTTAAGTTCGTTCAGTGGATTCTTTCCACTGTGCTGTTTTGCATTTACAATTAAATGAAAGCTAATGCTCACTGGAGTGGAAACAAAACGTGTCGAGTTATTAAACGGGGGAATAAAGCAGCAATTTTCTGCAACAGTCCTCCAAATAACAGGGAATATACCCACAATAGTACCTCGCAGATAGAATGGGAAGCCATGCTGTTTTGTTAAATTGATTAAAAGGTACACTACAAATGGCTTGGCACTCTCCAGTCACATCACCTGTGTGAACCACTTGTAAACGTGAAGCTGTTCCATCCATGTCACAGTGATTTGTTGTCGCTCCTTAAAATATGCACAACTTGTTCTGGTAAAATGTGACATAATGGCTCCGTGATCTGTATAGATTTCTGATATACTGTGAATGTCAATGTGCAAGGCTCACGCTGCTGGTCGCGGAGAACCAATATTCTTCTTGGGATAGGGGGGAAATGTTATTTACTCTCCGATAAGTGTGTCAGTCTCTTTCCCGTGACTATTCAATTTGACCACTCAATCGCGCTGCACCATCTATCTTGAATGTGCAGATTCTGATACTAAAGACTGAGACGGGGCCATGCATGTCTGTGCATTTCTACATTTTAATCAAATTCATCCACGGCGGACTCTCCGTCATTAAAGCCGCTCAGGTTTGGAGATACTGCTGAACACTGAAAAGACCAGAACTTTGCATTATAAGGAAATACAAGTCTAACTTCCACGTTTGTCTACACATACACACACACACACACACACACACACACACACACACACACACATACATACATATTCATTCTTCTGTTCCTAGCAGAAAATGCACATATTGTTAAAGACGGATGATTCTCAAAGCTGAATTATAGTATATGCAAGGGTATTTTGTGGATGCTTTTTGAAAGTGTGAATTGGAAACAGGCGGCCCGGTGGCACAGTGGTTAGTGCGATCGCCTCACAGCAAGAGGGCCCTGGGTTCAAACCCTGGGGTTGTCCACCCTTGGGGGTCATCCCGGGTCGTCCTCTGTGTAGAGTTTACATCTTCTCCCCATGTCTGTGTGGGTTTCCTCCGGGTGCTCCGGTTTCCTCCCACAGTCCAAAGACATGTGGGTCAGGTGAATCGGCCGTACCAAATTGTCCCTAGGTGTGAATGTGTCGGCCCTGTTATTGACTGGCGGCCTGTCCAGGGTGTCTCCCCGCCTGCTGCCCCATGACTGCTGGGATAGGCTCCAGCATCCTGCGACCCGACTTCGGATAAGCAGCTTGGGTAATGGATGGACGGTAGTCTAACTTATTTGTCAAATATCAAGTCATTCGAAATATGAAACGATATCACTCTGCCCGTTTAAATTAATGCCTTTTTTTTTTTGCTCTATTGCCAAGTATTTCACACATGAATTTAGGAAGAAAAATAAACCCTTTTCATTTCATAATGTCAATATAGTGTCAGCAGAGGAACAGAAAGGCGCTGCTCTAATTGTCAAATATTACAGTAAACATAATAGGTATGGACAGTCGTCTGTGAGTATGGCGTGAGTATTTGAGAGGGGTTTAAGTCAACAGAGTCTTGTTTTAAGTAAAGTAAATTAACATTGCCTGGAGGATTGCTGGAAATGCTCGTTACACCGTTTAGGAGCTCGGGTTAGGCTCCGGTTAGATTTCGTGAGGGCGGTTTTAAGAATGACCAGACTGATTCTCTGTTTAACATGAAGACTTTAATTCTCTGGAACGCTTGTAGTATGACCACCTACTGGGGGCTTCTTCAGTTTGCTGACGAGGGCGAAATTGTAAGCAGCCCCCGAGAGCGACGCAGTGAGCTGTAATTTTCAGTGTGACATCCCTTTAACAATACCCAACCTGACTACTTTGACGTTTTCTTAACGGAGGTGTCTTCTCTTACTCATTTGACAGTCACCATCATCATCATCGAAGATGAAGATTAAAAAAAAAACCATCGAAAGAGATGTGCATCAAGTAGGAAAGGGGGTTCTCGCGTGGCTGGTGGTTAGAATATGCCTTGAGCACTTGAGGATCGATTCTGTGACTGGAGATGCAACTCACACCAGCACGTTACAAGCAGACCCCCCCCCCTCTGTGTGGGGAAACTTTATTAATTTATTTTGACCATTTTGACCCCCCCCCACGCGTGTGTGTGTGTGTGTTAAAGGCAGAGAAGAGAGATAAGAGTGAGGGAAGACATAGACAACCTAGAAACAGTCACTATGTTGGTTTCAACCATTGTGGGTAACAAGCAGTTTTCCACCCATCTGAGAACCAATGGGGGCAGGGGAGTCCCCCAGTCTGTTTCCAGGGAAACAGAGCCCTTTCTCCACTACTGCTCTCTCGCTCTCTCGCTCTCTCTCTCTCTCTCTCTCTCTCTCTCTCTCTCTCTCTCTCTCTCTCTCTCTCTCTCTCTCTCTCTCTCTCTCTCTCTCTCTCTCTCTCTCACACAGTCTTCTGTCTCTCTCTGTCTCTGTCTGTCTGTCTGTCTGTCTGTCTGTCTCTCTCTATCTCACACACAGTCTTCTGTCTCTCTCTGTCTCTGTCTGTCTGTCTGTCTGTCTCTCTCTATCTCACACACAGTCTTCTCTCTCTCACGCACACATACACACACTGTCTTCTCCCTCTTTCGCTCTCTCACACACACACACACACACACACACACACACACACACACACACACAGTCTTCTCTCTTGCGTGCTGTCTCTCTCACACACACACACTGTCTTCTCTCTTCTCCCCGTTTCACCCCCGTTTCTTCCTGTGCTGAAGGGGAGAAAGATGTGGAGGTGACTCACTGTAACATCATTGCCATGGCAATGGAGAGCAGAGTGGAAAAGGGAGTAAGGAGAGCGAGCGAGAGAAAAATGGGAACTTCCACAGACTGCGCAGACATTGCACGGAGATGGTTGTCATGACATCAGTGGTGGAAGACAACACGCGTTTCAATGCTTCACATTCATCGCAGGCTGGATGGCTTGCACTTTTCCGCAACGCCGCAGGCGGCCGTGCCGCCCCGCCACTCTAGGAAAGAAAAAAACCTGCAACCGTTAACGTTGCCTTTTTCAGCCTCTGCTGCTCTTTGCGGCCTAATAGATAAGACTTATAAGTCTTATCTATTAATCCCTTTTTTTCCCTGTCTTCCCTCATTCCTACTTCTTCTCTGTCTTCCTCCTGCCTCCCAACCTCTTTCCTATTTTCCTTTAAAGCATATTGCGCTCGTGTTTCTTGCAAAGTGTCTCTGAGGAGTGGAGTGTGTTCTTTCCACCGCTGTGTCATGCTGAGTCGTGTCACACACGTGTTTGGACATGCTGAGTTTGTGTGTGTGTGTGTGTGTGTGTGTGTGCATGTGTGCATGTGTGTGTGTGTGTGTCAGCTCGGCTTATCCATGGCCAGCTGCTCTGCCGTGGGGAAGGGTGACAATGAGGGCACGCAAGAGAGCAGAGGGGAGAGGTTACCTCAGGGTAGACGACTTGAAAGAGGTGTAAATGAGAGCAAGGGGGGCTGAGAAGGGACCAGTTTGCAGTTGGGCGGCGGTTCGATTGCAAGATTCAAAGGGTTGTGTGAGGAGGGCACGTTAGGAATCCGTAATGCTTTGCGCAGCCGGGCCGGTGCGCTGGCGGAGATCGACGGCGGGTTCGAGAGTCAGGAGTTGTGACAAGGCCACAGAGTGAGAACAGTGGGAGGGAGGAGAGAGAGCTGCATGGTATCGTTTTTACCCCAGCGAACCCTGGTGGTGGGTTTTTTTTTTCTGTTGTAGACACCCATGTCCTTATCTTGTGTTGTCTCCTGTGTCTGGACTTCCTGAACTAGATGGGTGGCACAATAAACTACCAACTAGGACTTCTCACTAGAATGTTCTGACCCGGCTCATTAACCTCGCTGCAATAAGCTATGACAAAAGACTGGATCATGTCATTGGCATGTATGTCTTGTGCATGTGTATACATAATACACAATTTATACAGTTTATAAATAGATCACCGTAGGCCTATCTTTTAGTCTGCCAAGTATACACAACTATCTGGCTAACTTTGACAGAATCTCCTCCTCATCTGGAGATGTGGTATTTGAATCGGTCTCCGTGGCAGTTTAGTGTCTCTCCAGCCTCTCCTCCGTGTTCGGTCCATCTCTCTTATCTCCTCCGGTGTCAGTGAACCAAGTGAGATAGCGACTGGAGGAGTGTTGTCCCCCCAGCTCCAAAGTGACTATCATTTACAGCCACGCAAATCTGTGTGTGTGTGTGTGTGTGTGTGTGTGTGTGTGTGTGTGTGTGTGTGTGTGTGTGGTGTGTGTGTGTGTGTGTGTGTGTGTGACAACGTATCGGCACACAGCTCTGACTCGCATATTATCCAGCTGCTAGCAGCTTCACAACCCAGAGATGTTTGGTCGGTAATGATATAAGTAATAAAGAAATTGCCGTCAGTGGTCCCTGTGCCTTTTGGCACTGTGCGGCTGATGTTACCCAACCTGTAATCACCCCGTGACACCAGGTTGATGAATATTGAAAAGGGAAATATGGGTAATCAACCTTAATTATACACCACAGAATGTTTGTGCGGCGTCGGGAACTTGGTTGTACAGGAGAGAGCGTGTCGTCGAGGGTGCGATAAGATAAAGATGGAGCATGTTTGTGGGAGGACAAAGAAACTTGTTGTTCGACGTGAAATCGGTAATCGCTGCGTAACCCTGTGAAATGCTGACTCTCCATCTACAATGTGATCTCTCCGTCGTTGAAATACGCTCAATCACTCCAAATCTGAGATAACCGGGCGAAGTCTTGTTAGATCTTTCCTTTGTGTATAGATTTTTTTGTTGGAAGATAGCAATTTCTGTGGAAGGGTATGTCACAGGCACTTCACCAAATATTTGCATGAATTGCTGTGTGAATGCACATGCACAGAGGCACATAATCAATATTCAAAACGTAAATAGAGTGATAGTAAGAAGCATTATTCAAGAAACACACACACAGAAACACACACGCACACACAGAAACTCAACTGTTTCATACTTCAGGCTTGAGAAGCAAAGTTAAGCAAACTTCCCCCATCTTGTGTGTGAGGAGCAGACTGTGCAGAAACGTAGGGAGTGTGTAAAAATATATTTATGTATTTGGCATATTTTGCAAGGAAGGGGGAGCTGCGAGTGTCAGAGGGTGATTTTAAGCCTATCTGCCCTGAAATTGAAAAGTGAATTTGGCTGGGGATTGGACAGTGGAGCGTGTTGAACTGTCTCTGGTCGCCACAGGAGACTGTGAATAATACATGGTTAAAAGCAGAGCACACCCATTCTCATCTCGACCCAGCAACAGAGACTCACTCACTCACTCACTCACTCACTCACTCTCTCTCTCTCTCTCTCTCTCTCTCTCTCTCTCTCTCTCTCTCTCTCTCTCTCTCTCTCTCTCTCTCTCTCTCTCTCTCTCTCTCTCTCTCTCTCTCTCTCTCTCCCGTCTCTGTTCTCTTGTGTTGCTCAAGTCAACGGATTTTCTCATAGTTTGAATCTCGTTCGTAGTCGTGCATGCACAGATATACGGTTATGATTTAACCCCGGCCTGCAAAGTTGTAATTGCATTCTGCAGACAAAGTGCAGTTACTGGCCCCTCTTTCAGTCTCATGCTTGCACGCATTGCTTTTCATTGTGTGTTTGTGCCACTGTAGTGCATGTGTGTGTTTCATGAAGAGTGGCACCATCTCGCTTTCCATTTCCTCCTCCCTCCTCCAGGAAGTCGACTAATGGTATTTGAGAGGATGGAGGGAGTGGGAAAGAGGGAGGGAGGGAGGGAGTTCCTTCCTGTGTAGTGTGTCATTTGTATATCCTGTTGTAACGGGGGTGGCCTTGAGACTCGGCGGCAAAACCCTTCCCTTCCACACCCGACCAGAGCCGAGTCAGGAGAGGCTGGTAAACATCTCTCACTATACTACGTGCTCTTATCTGCTCAGTCGTACATTTCGTTCCCTTCTTTCTCTCTGTACACCTGTTCCTCACACTTTTTGTTTACAGGATTTGTATTCCGTAGTGCTGAAACAATTAATTGGTTAATTGATTTTACTGGACTTTCTCTGATTTGTATCACTATAAAACGAATACTCGGGTTTTTTGGCTGCTGGTCGGATTATTACTTTGGGCTCTGAGAACTTTGTGATTGGCATTTGTTATTATTTTTGACATTTCATAGACTGAATGATAAATCGGTGAATCAAACAAATACTCAACAGATTAAACAATAATGAAAATAATCTTAAATGATGGTCTAAATTATATATTGGGAATGGTTCCACAATGAATCATTGAATAATACACTGAGACATCTGATTGGCCTATTGTTCTGCATCCAGTAGTTTGATATTGAAGTAGTTTTAGTGTGAGAGGCAAAGTGCACTGATAATCAGGGAGCTGGAGAAAGCAGACGACGACTGATGCAGGCTGAGACAGCGAGAGAGCGGGGAGAGCGGGGAGAGGGGGGGGAGCGGGGGGAGAGAGATACAGAGAAGGAGAAAATGGAAACAGACAGCCTTTTGAGATTCAACGCACGTCCCTTTGAGTGTCTCTCAGTCTCTGGAGTAATGAATGACTCCCCACCTTCACACACACGCACGTGCACACACGCGCACGCATACACACACGATTACACACATTACTTCGCACATTACTTTCTCTTACTTAGCTATAAAAAAAAGTTAGACATCACATGACTGTTGTCATTATGTCAGTAGATTTTTCCATGTAGCTAAGCGGATGACTTTTGTGTTTGTTGTATCATTATGTGTGGTGGTGAAAGAGTTAAAAGCCCATTGTGTGGGTAAGGATTGTCCTCAAAGAACCAGAATTGGAATGCAGTGATTAGTTGGACTGAAGATACAATGTAGCTGTATGTTGTTGGGGCATTATTGCATGCAGGTGTGGAAAGTGACAGTAATGTTTTAAGAGGCAAATCGGGATCAGAATCACTTTTCTTTTTGGGAGGGGGGGTCTCTCCCCTTTTTTTTCTCCCCAATTGTTACCCCACTCTTCCGAGCTGTCCCGGTCGCTGCTCCACCCCCTCTGCCGATCCAGGGAGGGCTGCAGACTACCACATCTCTCCTCCAATACATGTGGAGTCACCAGCCGCTTCTTTTCACCTGACAGTGAGGAGTTTCACCAGGGGGACGTAGCACGCAGGAGGATCGTGCTATCCCCCCCAGATCCCCCCCGAACAGGCGCTAGTGCAGCGACCAGGACACATACCCACATCCGGCTTTCCACCCGCAGACACGGCCAATTGTGTCTGTAGGGACACCTGACGAAGCCGGCGGTAACACAGGGATTCGAACCGGCGATCCCCTTGTTGGTAGGCAACAGAATAGACCACCACACCACCTGGATGCCCAGAATCACCTTTATTTGGCAAAGTATGCTTGCACATACAAGGAATATGACTCTGGTTTAGTGGCTGTCTATGTACTTACACAGAATTACAACACAACGCAACAACGCATAAACCTCCAGGACTATACTTAGATCTTCAGGAATACTCTTAATATATATAATCCATCCATTATCTGAACGGCTTATCCTGCTCTCAGGGTTGCAGGGATGCTGGAGCCTATTCCAGGAGTCAATGGGCAGCAGGAGGGGAGACACCCTGGACAGGCCGCCAGGCCATCACAGCGCCGACACACACACACACACACACACACACACACACACACACACACACACACACATTCATACCTAGGAACAATTTAGTATGGCCGATTCACCTGACTTGCATATATATAATATATAGTATAATATAAAAATATTATTAATATTAGTATTAATATGTAAGAGAACAAATGAGAGCACTCTTGTGTTGTAAGTGAGAGCAAATGAGAGCACTCTTGTGTTGTCGTGACTTAGATTCACTGTCAAAATGTTGCATTTGGCTTTGACCAATTAGTAAATCAACGTTGCACCGGTTAGAGATGTCTAAGCGTTGTTAGTATTCCTGAGCCCTTAGTCCACTGAGGTGTAGTGTCATAGAAACCCGGAGAGGATTACTTGAAGCGTGGAGAAACTGCAGTTGTGCTTTAGGTCAGCGCAAGTCTGCAAAAAATCCCCTATCTGCAGTTTCTCAACACATTTTCCCATTTTACACAAGAAAGTTTTGAACATTCCCCATTGGCCATTTTTGGCCACCCCCCCCAATGCATTTTTCCCCCTACCTGAGCCTTTTTTTTTAAATTTGGAAATCAGAATATCAATTTTAACAGGTGTTTGTGAGGTGTCCACTATTGAGACTAATATGGATCACATTCGGGCAAGCGGTGACCTGTCCTCCTTCAGAGGGGGGTACAGTGGAAGTCCAGTGATGCGATCGTGTAATGTCATGTGTGTCGGGTGTGAATGTTTGCCATAAGTGCTGTTGTGGACAGCGGCTGTCTGAAAAAAAAAAGCCGCAAAGCCGTTGAGTTTGCCAGGAGGTGCAGGTGTTCCTTTCTTAGAGACCAGACGTGAGTGTTTTCTTTTGCACCGCCTCAGATTCCATCAGATTAACACCCCCTCACACCTTCACTGGCTTTGTCGGGATTCATTTACATTACAAGCCATAATAAATTCCATAATACAATAACACAATGATACATTAATTTCCCTGCCATGTAACGACATGAACCCCACGGGGCAGGAATCAGATAGTGTTCCTACCTGTGTTTCTCTTCCGGCATCTTTCCGGCTACTTTCCAAATTAACAACGGACCAAAAACATATAGCAACAATATATATCCCTCCATCCATTCATCCATCCATCCATCCATTATCCAAGCCGCTTATCTGAAGTTGGGTCACAGGGATGCTGGAGCCTATCCCAGCAATCAGTGGACGGCAGGCGGGGAGACACCCTGGACAGGCCACCAGTCCATCACAGGACCCCCCCCCCCACACACACACACACACACACACACACATTCACACCTAGGGACAATTTAGTATGGCCGATTTACCTGACCTGCATGTCTTTGGACTGTGGGAGGAAACCAGAGTACCTGGAGGAAACCCACGCAGACATGGGGAGAACATGCAAACTCCACACAGAGGACAACCCGGAACAACCCCCAAGGTCGGACGACCCCGGAGCTTGAACCCAGGACCTTCTTGCTGTGAGGCGACCGCGCTAACCACTGCACCACCGTGCTGCAACAATATATAGATACATATAAATAAGTAACAAGGTCTATTAACGGTTGTTTTTTTTTTTTTCATATTGCCTCACATTGGCTGCCACAGGTTCTTAGGCTCAAGTTGACTATGAGCTTCCCGTTGTAGTGTTTTGTTCTTTGCTTTGGATTATTTGTCTAATAAGGTGCTAACGCTTTCTATTTTTCCCTTCGCAACAGGACATTTAAGCTAAGTAGAGGATTATGGGAGGCAAACAAGCCTCATACACATACGATTATTTAGTAAATGAAGATTACACAAAAGGCCATCTAGTCTGGCCTGCAGTGTAAATAGCGCCCCCTGCTGTGACCTTTGAGTCACTCGCTGTCAATTTCATTGATCTGCAATGATCGGCAGTGACCCATAGCCAGAGATGAATCAAAAATAAGTGCGTTGCATTGGTTTCACACATACAAATGCACGCACACACACATGCACACACACACACACCTATTTACATGTGCAGCCATCAGCTGAATCTCATTGTTCTTTGGTCCTGGTCTTGTCAGAAAAGTGTAAACATTGATGTGTGCAAAGTGTAAAATGATCGACTCATTTCCACTGAATTACACTGTGCCTTTTCTGTTTGAAAAGGTTAAGTGCTTGAATAACCGCAGCCTGACTGCTTATCAGTATTAAAACAGTACTGCCTACCAGGGTTTCAGTAGTCCCTCCGCTGCAATGTGTGTGACTAGTGTGTTAAAAGAATGTGCTTGTCAGCGGTAAGTAAGATAAACCCTGCTTAAATTCAGCTATATTATGAAGTTGGCCCATCATTGGGTTTTGGTTTGACTGGCAATCGTGTTACTGGCAATTATCTATGAATCGATTGTATTTCGGGCAGTTATCCGATAAGATTTATGTTCTGTTGTTTAGATCACAATAGACATTAAAGGTCTTTCAACTAATGTGGTGTCACTATCCGCAAATCAGGAGATAAAGGAAATTGGTGCGAGCAAGAGTCTGGTGGGCAATTTTCATTATTGAAAACTCATCAATTCGCCTCCCCATTTCCCAGAGATACCACCTCTTATGAGGCTACAAATCCTCAGGCTTTATCTAGTCTACCCTATCACTTAAAATGACCTGGCTAGCTCACGGCGTATCATGCCAATCTGCTCTCTTGGATTAACCTTATATAGATGCCGTTGTCTGCGGCCCCTTCGATAGCAAGGGTAGTGTGCAGTGTCACTACAAAACAGCAGGAATTCGGTGCCTTGCCAAAAGAAACTAGACCTCTGTTGACTCCTAACATGGGGATTAGGTGGAGTGGGGGGGTGGGGGGTCTCACCATTCAACATACGACATTGCCACCCGACTCCTAAAATGCGATAGTTTCACATTCAATATGGATAGTAATTTTTTTATGTGGATCCTGCACCTTTACCATCTGAATATACTGGTTTTATACATATAGCATACCCCCCCTCCCCTTTTTCTCCTCCAGTTGGACCTGGCCAATCACCCCACTCTTTCGAGCCATCCCGGTCGCTGCTCCATCCTCTCTGCTGATCCAGGGAGGGCTGCAGACTACCACATGCCTCCTCTCATACATGTGGAGTTGCCAGCCACTTCTTTTCACCTGACAGTGAGGAGTTTCGCCAGGGGGACGTAGTGCGTGTGGGAGGCTCACACTATTCCCCCCAGTCCCCCCCCCCCAACAGGCACCCCGACTGACCAGAGGAGGTGCTAGTGCAGCAACCAAGACACATACCCACATCTGGCTTCCCACCTGCAGACACGGCCAATTGTGTCTGTAGGGATGCCCGACAAAGCCCGAGGTAACACGGGGATTCAAACCAGCGAGCCCCATGTTGATAGGCAACGAAATACACCATACATATGCTATATGTATGGGCGCCCGGGTGGCGCCCATACATATAACATATTGAGAGCCATTCCAGATCCCACCCCTCGACACCCAGCCACCCATACCCAAGCATATATCCTGTATCAGTATGACTGGATTTGTAAAAGACTTTTTCATGGGTATAAAGTAACTAAACAGAGTTAACACCAAACCAATGAAGTAAGTATGCCAACAATGAGACCGCAATGATGGCAACATAGGCTAATAGTGGAGTTTTGGTTTAGCAAAGCAAAGCTCACTTCCACTGTAATCAGAGTTTCTATCCTGAAGCTCCTGAGCGGCATCATACAGTACACGAGCAAAATTTTGAGGCAGTTTACCTATTTTTGCTGACAGCCATGAGCGAGGATATACACTCACCGGCCACTTTATTAGACACACCTGTCCAACTGCTCGTTAACGCAAATTTCTAATCGGCCAATCACATGGCAGCAACTCAATGCATTTAGGCATGTAGACATGGTCAAGACGATCTGCTGCAGTTCAAACCGAGCATCAGAATGGGGAAGAAAGGTGATTTAAGTGACTTTGAACGTGGCATGGTTGTTGGTGCCAGACGGGCTGGTCTGAGTATTTCAGAAGCTGCTGCTCTACTGGGATTTTCACGCACAACCATCTCTAGGGTTTACAGAGAATGGTCCGAAAAAGAGAAAATATCCAGTGAGCGGCAGTTCTGTGGGCGAAAATGCCTTGTTGATGCCAGAGGTCAGAGGAGAATGGCCAGACTGGTTCGAGCTGATAGAAAGGCAACAGTAACTCAAATAACTACTCATTACAACCGAGGTATGCAGAAGAGCATCTCTGAACGCACAACACGTCGAACCTTGAGGCAGATGGGCTACAGCAGCAGAAGACCACACCGGGTGCCACTCCTGTCAGCTAAGAACAGGAAACTGAGGCTACAATTCGCACAGGCTCACCAAAATTGGACAATAGAAGATTGGAAAAACGTTGCCTGGTCTGATCAGTCTCGATTTCTGCTGCGACATTCGGATGGTAGGGTCAGAATTTGGCGTCAACAACTTGAAAGCATGGATCCATCCTGCCTTGTATCAACGGTTCAGGCTGGTGGTGGTGGTGTAATGGTGTGGGGGATATTTTCTTGGCACACTTTGGGCCCCTTAGTACCAATTGAGCATCGTGTCAATGCCACAGCCTACCTGAGTATTGTTGCTGACGATGTCCATCCCTTTATGACCACAGTGTTCCCATCTTCTGATGGCTACTTCCAGCAGGATAACGTGCCATGTCATAAAGCTCGAATCATCTCAGACTGGTTTTTTGAACATGGCAATGAGTTCACTGTACTCAAATGGCCTCCACAGTCACCAGATCTCAATCCAATAGAGCACCTTTGGGATGTGGTGGACCGGGAGATTCGCATCATGGATGTGCAGCCGACAAATCTGCAGCAACTGCGTGATGCTATCATGTCAATATGGACCAAACTCTCTGAGGAATGTTTCCAGTACCTTGTTGAATCTATGCCACGAAGGATTAAGGCAGTTCTGAAGGCAAAAGGGGGCCAACCCCGTACTAGTAAGGTGTACCTAATAAAGTGGCCAGTGAGTGTATATATTTTTTTTGTTTTGTTACGGCCCTAGTGCCGTGTGTATGTAATTTTCCCTCTCCAGGTGATGCCCCGCCTCCCGTGGAGCTGCTGATTGATCCCGGACGAGCCCCCAATTGTTACGTTCCCCGTTAAAGGTCCAGGGGATGAGGGGAAGTAACAAAGAAAATAAAAGTGTCCCGGGGGAATAAGAAAGGTGGGAGGCGGAACCAGGTGTAAAAACAGATTTATTAACAAAACGAACCTTTAGTCAAACTATAGAATAAACAGGCAACTAAAGATGCTGGCTCTTAACTAACCAGGCTTTAACAAAAACTCAGATCAAACCAAACCGAAACAAGAACACTAATAAGTTTCACCCTCCTTCTCAAGGAGTATAGACACAAGAGCTTGCTCTCTGGTTGGCAACAATGGCCCACTGGCCGCCTCTCTCCACACACTGCTACCAACAATGGCCCACTGGCACTGTTGGGTGTCTCTCTCCAAGTTATATACCCAGCTGATGAGGAATTGGGGTCACCTGGGCTCAATCAGCAGCTCCACGGGAGGCGGGGCATCACCTGGAGAGGGAAAATTACAGACACATGGCACTAGGGCCGTAACACCCCCTCCCATAAGTACAAACCCTAGGTTTGTATATATGAGAGGGTAACTGCAACACATGGTACTGGGGCCGTAACACCCCATCCCATAAATACAAACCCTAGGTCTGTCTACAAGAGGGTAATCGCATACACAACACACGGCACTGGGGCCGTAACATATATATATATATATATATATATATATATATATATATATATATATATCCCAGCACAGAGATATTGTTTTGGCTGTAGTATCTTATTGTACATATTGAACAGGCTGAGCTGAACCTGACTCCAGGGACTGCACTATGTTCATTAAAACTGAAACCAGAATCATGACTACTGTTTAAGGATGCTTTGCTCAGCGCAGGTCCTGTTCTGTGTAGTCCCGTCAGTGCGTCTCAGGTGATTATGTTTTGGAAAAGGCCTTTTGGCTCAGCCCAGTCGTTCATAGTGAAGACAGTGAGTGCGAGACGTGTTGGTTGCAGCGAATTTTATTTTTTGTGCAGATGGAAGCTGGTGCTGGGACTGGAGAAGAGAGATATCCTTTTTTCTTTTTTTTTCAGCAGGTCAGGTAGATTTTTCCTTCCCCCATTTCCTGTCTTTCACTCAAACACAATGTGCAAACTCAGACACATGCACACACAAACATTGACTACATTCATTATTTAGCCCCTAACCATAACCTTAATAATTCTAACCTTAACCCTTACCTAACCTTAACTTAATCTTAATTCAAACCTTAACCCTTACCCTAACCTTAACTTAATCCGAATTCTAACCTTAACCCTTACCCTAACCTTAACTTAATCCCAATTCTAACCTTAACCCTTACCCTAGCCTTAATTTAATCATAATTCCAACCTTAACCCTTACCCTAACCTTAACTTAATCATAATTCTAACCTTAACCCTTAAAGCCAAGTCCTAACCATAAAATAGACCCTTTAAACAAGTGAAGCTCGACTTTTTTTTTCTTTTCTTTTCTTTTTTTTTTATTTTGAGATACTTTATTGATCCCTGCAGGGAAATTATGCTCTGCATTTAACCCATCCTAGCAGCAGTGGGCAGCTGCTGTGCAGCACCCGGGGACCAGCTCCAGTTCGTCTTGCCATGCCTTGGTCAAGGGCACAGACAGGAGTATTAACCCTAACATGCATGTCTTTTTGATGGTGGGGGAAAGCGGAGCACCTGGAGAAACCCCACCGCAGACATGGGGAGAACATGCAAACTCCGCACAGAGGATGACCTGGGATGACTAAAGCTAAATTTCCTCACTTTGCAAAAATGTCCTCGCTTTCATAGTTAAAAACTCCAAATGGTCCTCACAAATATGGCTAGACAAGAAAATACACACACACACACGTACACACTCAAACACATTTACACACATTCTCGTAATCTCTTCTTTGTCCTCCTCTCATCTATCTCTCACCTCTCATCCGTCTCTCTCGCTCTCTCTATCCCAGTGCAAAGGCAAACTCAGCAGACCTCCAGGCGGCCAGTTGGTAAAAGGTATTGTGGATAATCCAGGGTGCAGGGAGGAAGACGGGGAAGAGAGAGAACCAAAACTTAAACCAAATCACACAGGCACACGTGCATGCATGTATACTCACAAACATGCACGTGGAGTGCGCGCACCCCCCCCCACACACACACACACACGCCCTCTTAATCCAGCCTCTCATCACTGAACCACTCAGATACAGTATCCATCTGTGTCCATCTGCACATTCATCTGCTGAGATAAACACTGGCTCCGTGTTCGTAGCGGCACAACATGGGATCCAAAGACTGCACTGCGTCCTTCGCCCTGTTCTCAAACCTCAAGCTACTGGGAGATGTGAGAGAGATTGGGAATAGGGGAAAACAGTGAGGGTGGTGAGGTGGAGCAGATACAGGAGTCTAGTCAGCTTGCTTTTATCTTGGCTCTGATTAAACATTGTTCCGGTCTGACCTAAAAAGTCAGCCGGCGGAAACTTCAGAGAGCGCGCGGGTGAATTTCACCCGAGCCCTTTACACCCAGTCAATGCCATCAGAAAGACGAGAGAGGTAGAGGGAGATTATAGCAACGGAACAGAGGGGCAGAGGGGCTGGATGTCTAAAAATATTTCACACATACAAGCATGTGCGCACACACACAGACACACACAGACACACACACACACACACACACACACACACTGGCTTTTCACTCATTATCATGCACGTACAATCACAAATACATAAACAAGCACGTCTGCAGGCGGTCACTGTCACCACATACCGTCCCGTCTACATATCTATAAGTAAGGATTGAAGATGGGATTAGTACTTCGGGAGGGACCTCCTGGCTACTTAGCACAATGCCACAGGAAGCAGACGGGGGGCAGTGCTGAAAAGCGCCCAGCGCCGCCTGTCTGGGACAAGCACAACAAAAAACAAGCTATAAAAATAACCTGTCTAGGCCAGCGTGCCGGGGGTATCAACAGAAACAGGAAATAAACCAGTGTGAGGGAGAGGGCTTGGGGAGCTGCGGAGGTCTAGTTGATCAAAACAGGTCTGCTGGTTTGCTGAGGTGGGTTTTTACATGACTCACAGAGCCTTCATTTGTTTATGGCAAGTTCAGCAGGACATATTGTGGATGTTAGCTGTGTATCTAGTTGTTTGCTGTGAGTTTATCTCGGTGTCTGTCTCTGTTTCTCCCTGGTGTGTGTGTGTGTGTGTGTGTGTGTGTGTGTGTGTGTGTGTGTGTGTGTGTGTGTGTGTGTGTGTGTGTGTGTGTGTGTGCGTGCATCCTGTAGAGTGCAGCAGCAGCTCCCAGCCCTGTCCTTGGGAACCTTCCCCCGGGAGAAGGCATGCCAGTAGGGCCAGTCCCGCCAGGATTCTTCCAGGTATACAACACACAAATACACACACGAACACAACATATCTACACAGTAGAAAGGAGTTGTTTACTGGGTAACCTATAGGCATATTACAGAAAATAGAGCATGTGGCAAATTGTGCCCCCTGCGTACAATAGTATTGCACCATCTGAGGAAGTTCCTGAGATGTCACTGTGTGTGTGTGTGTGTGTGTGTGTGTGTGTGTGTGTGTGTGTGTGTGTGTGTGTGTGGTAGAGTGTGTATGTTATGTGTATGTATGTGTGTCCTCTGTTGCTCTCCCTGAGGTTTCTACCTATTTTTTCTCCCTGTTAAAAGTTTTTTTTTAGGGAGTTGTTCCTTATCTGATGCAAGGGTCTAATAGGGCCAGAATGTTGTGTTGCTGTAAAGTCCCTTGAGGCAAATGTGTAATTTGTGATATTGGGCTATACAAATAAAATTGACTTGACTTATGTAGAGGTAGAGGTCAGAGGTAGCGGCAGCAGAACACATTGCCTTAGAGAAGCTACATTTGACGTCCTCACTTTCAGAGTAGGGCGGCACAGTGGCCCAGTGGTTAGCTCACAGCAAGAAGGTGCTGGGTTCGAGCCCTGGGGTAGTCCAACCTCGGGGGTTGTCTCAGGTCGTCCTCTGTGTTGAGTTTGCATGTTCTCCCCGTATCTGTGTGGGTTTCTGGGTGCTCTGGTTTCCTCCCACAGTCCAAATACATGTAGGTCAGGTGAATCGGGCTGTACCAAATTGTCCCCAAGTTTGTTGTGTGTGTGTGTGTGTGTGTGTTTACGAAGGAGGAAAACAGGAAACTCTCGCTCGCTCACTCACACACACACCCACCCTGGCCCAAGATGATCTTTGCTCTCCATCAGAAGGAGTCTGCTAGTTTGCAGATTGATTTCCTGTCGTTACCAGTAAAATTCAGTTGCTCACATCTGACACGCTGATCAATAGCCTTCATGGTCATTCCTTAGCTCAGCTTTACAGAAAAAACTTGAGCGTGAACACCCTTTTCCCCGTTACCTCAGCCGTCCCTTTCTGATGATCGATTGCTCTTTGAAGACGATGTCTTATCAGGGCCTATCAGCGAAAGAAACGCCACAATTACCAATTTCTCATTCAGATCCCAGAGAGCGCTACGAGAATGAGGTCGGTCATAGAATACCTGTGTAGTCAACACAACAATGCCCATATACAGCCTATTCATTTATATTAGCTATGTACCAATAAGATAATCGCCATATGTCTCCTCAACCCCAACCCTCATCCGTCCGTCAATTCAGTCTGTCTTTCTTTCTTTCCTTTCCTATTGAGAGAAAAACGTTTCTTTCTCAATAAACGTGTCCAGATGAACTGATTCAACTCTGTGAGTTTTCTTACCTGGATTATTGATTAAGCATTAGGGACACGTTCTTTCTCTCCTTCTTTCTTTCCTGGATCCATTCATTTCCGATCCCGTTTAGTCATTTACGTTGACTTAAAAGCACTTGTTGAAAAGCAAGTGTGCCAGATAATAAGGTTTTGAACTATTCTAGCCCTTTAATAGTCCTGAGACACGTAAGCTATTATTCCTTTTACAATGAATCTTCTTGCACAATGGAAAGATGTGAGGTGGAATATTTAAAGAGACGCTTCGCTGTTGAAAATAATGGGCTACTGCCCTCTAGTGGCTGGCCTTTGCACTACAGTATTGTCTTGTCCAGTGCCTGCAAGATGAATTTTCCAAAGAGAAATAAAATCAGAAGTGTTGTTATTTTAATACACAAGGCGAAGTCATTGCTCTTCTTAACTGCAAGGAAGTGTGAATGAATCAGAATCGGATTTATTTTGTTTCTACATACAAGGAATTTGATTCAGTTTTGCTCAAACAACTCACGCTAGACAATGTACAGTATGATATACAATACACAATATATACAACATACAATAAAGATGATAGACAATATGTAGTCCACCATATACAATACACACAGTAAACAACAACAGCAACAAAAGCGTTGGGGTAAGAATATTTTAAGTATACAAACAAATTATATATAGATGACAATGTTTTGCACAGCAAGGAGGCGTATAAACTGTAAGTGTATAAGTGTATTTATAGATTATTGCAATAAGATGATTTTATCGACAGTAATTTATCGAGAATATTGCACATACAGGGCAGCACGGTGGTGCAGTGGTTAGCGTAGTCACCTTACAGCAAGAAGGTCCTGGGTTTGAGCCCCGGGGTAGTCCAACCTTGGGGGTTGCCCAATGTTGTTCTCTGTGTGGAGTTTGCATGTTCTCCCCATGTCTGCGTGGGTTTCCTCCCACACTCCAAAGACATGCAGGTCAGGTGAATCGGCCATACTAAATTGTCCCTAGGTGTGAATATGTGTGTGTCGGCCCTGTGATGGCCCGGCAGCCTGTCCAGGGTATCTCCCCACCTGCCACTCAATGACTGGTGGGATAGGCTGCAGCATCCCCGTGACCCTGAGAGCAGGGTAACCGGTTTGGATAATGGATGGATGGGTGGATGGATTGCACATACATATACTTAAGATACAGATAGATGAACACGAGGTAGATAATGGACAGAATTGCTATAGACAGATAGTGACGCCGCTGTATATCAGCTGTGGAGTGCAGAAGTGATGTACAAAGTGGTAGTAGGTACATTCAGCTCTTGATTGATTAGGGCGACTGCCCTTGTTACTGGTAGTTTTTGCTTTGATTGAGTGGAGTCTCCATTCAGAAAAGAGAGTTCGGAAAATGAAGTGGCCAGAGTATGATGGGTCAGCCATGATCTTTTTAGCCCTCCTCCTGGACCTGAACTCATAGAGGTACTGAGCAGATTGCATCCAGTCGTCTTTTCCACAGTCCAAATGATGTGCTTTAGTCCGTCCCCATCCCTTTTGGTGGCTGACCCAACCGCACGGTTATGGGGGAGCTGAGGATGGATTCGATGATGGCAGTGCAGAATTGAACCATCACGGTCTGAGTCCGACTGAGTTTTCTCAGTTGCCTCAGGAAGCACATCCTCTACTGTGCCTTTTTGGTGATGGGGTTTATATTTGACTCCCCTTTGAAGTGACTGTGGTGCCCAGGAACTTGAGAGACTCCACCCTGCTGGCCGTGGAGCCTTTGATTTTTTTTTGGGGGGGGGGGGGCAGGGAGTATTTCTTGTGAAATCTACAACCATCTCCACCATTTTCAGAGCACTAAACTCTACATTGTTGTAGCTGCACCAGGAAACCAGCTGCTCATCCTCTTGTCTGTATCCAGAATCATCTCCATTGTTCATGAGTCCATTGAGTGTCGTGTCATCAGCATACTTAAGGAGTTTGTCTGAAGGATCCCTGGTGGTGAGATGTGGAGGGGGAGAGCAGAGCACACAGTGCTGAGAGTCTCCAGTGCTGAGGGTCAGTCTTTGAAGTCAGCTTCCCTGGCCTCACATGCTGTGTCCTGTTTGACAGGAAGTCAGTGAACTACCGACAAATGGGATTAGGCATTGGAGCACGATGAGGTGGTACCTAATGTCTGAGGTTAAGAAGTTCTTCTCCAGAGAAAGTTATCCTATTTCAATCACCAAAGGCAAAACTAATGAAAAAAAAACGAGCAAAACAGGCATGAGCGACAAAACTTGGCTGCAGTCAGCGGCGCTGTGTCAGAGATAAACAAACAAACACATAAAGAAGCCAAATGGATATCTTTATAAAGCATCGTTCTTCATCGCATTGCTTTTTCCATAAACCCAATTTAATGCAAACATGGTTATTTTTTTTCCAATCTGCTATCATGGAATCTGAGCCAAGTCTAAAAACCCAACCAAAATTACTATATAACTTACCATAAGTTGTACAACAACAATAATCATTATTTGATTATGAATATTTTCTCTTATAAACCAAGAGAATAGTAAATCAGGAAATGGTTGGAACTGTGCAGCATGTCCAAGCAAGCTTTATAAACCTGACTCTTGTCTTGTCAGCCATTCATGTCACCTCGGTACCCTGGAGGACCCAGGCCACCCCTCAGATTACCCAACCAGGTAAAAGCAACACTGACACCCTCAGGTTGTGTAGGTAACAACACCTGTTAAATCAATCAAAACCTCAGTCAAATAAGTGCAGAGAGCTCATTCTCATCCCACGGTGTCATATATCGTCTTATTTGCCAAAGTGTCGATATATGAGATGCAAAGTACCCTTTGGCATCTGTATATAGACATTCTGGGTTAACTACTTCCTAATCTTGAACCCAAAACTTAGCCAGAACCTAACCCATATGTCATTAATATTCATGTATTAGTTCAGAAGTTCAACACTGGACTGTTTTGAGCACCTACTAAATCTCTCTATAGACACCGAAGGGTACCTTGTGCGTCATATACAGTGGATATAAATGTCCACAAACCCCTGTTAAAATGGCAGGTTTTTGAGATGGAAATAAATGAAACCAAGATAAATCATGTCAGAACCTTTTCCACCCTTAACGTGAAATTGCAATCTATAAAAATAAAGTGAAAAACAATGCACATCCTTTTATAACTGGGGATGTGGCTGTGTTCAGAATTACCCTATCACATTAAAACTCATGCTAAATAGTAGTTAGTACACACCTACCATCAATTAAAGTGACTGTGATTAACCCCAAAAAAAGTTCAGCTGTTCCTGTAGGATTTTCCTGACATCTTGGTTGCATCCAACTGCGAAAGCCATGATCCACAAAGAGCTTACAAATCAGGAGCGGGATCTCATTGTTGAAAGTTATCGATCAGGAGAGGGGTACAAAAGAGTTTCCAAGACATTAGATATATTATGAAACACTGTGAAGACAATCATCAACAAGTGGAGAAAATATTTCACAATAGTGACATTAACAAGAACCTCGACAGCCTTCCAAAATTGAGGAGAAGACAAGGAGAAAACTGGTCAGGGAGGCTGCCAAGAGGCCTACGGCAACTTTGTAGGAGCTGCAGGAATTTCTGACAAGTACTGGTTGCTCCCTACATGTGACACCAACCTCCTGTTTTCTTCAGATGTCTGGGCTATGGGGTAGAGTGGCAAGATGGAAGCCTTTTCACATGAAAAAAAAAACATCCAAGCCTGGCTAAATTTAGCAAAAAGATACATCCAATCTCCCAAAAACCATGTGTAAGAATGTGTTGTGGTCTGATGAGACCAAGGTTGAGCTTTTTGGCCATAACTCCAAAAGGTGTGTTTAGCACAAAAACAGCACAGCACATCACCAGAAGAACACTATACCTACATTGAAACGTGGTGGTGGCAGCATCAGGCTTTGGGGCTGCTTTTCCTCAGCCAGAACTGGGGCTTTACTTAATCAAGGTGGAGAGAATCATGAATGACTCCAAATACCAGTCGATTTTGGCGGAAAACCTTCAGGCGTCTGCTAGAAAGCTGAAGATGAAGTAGAATTTCACCTTTCAGCACGACAACAATCCAAAGTCTACGTCCAGATCAACAGAGGAATGGCTTCACCCAAAGATCAACATTTTGGAAAGGCCCAGCCAGAGCCCAGACCTGAATCCAATAGAAAATCTGCGGGGTGATCTGAAGAGGGCTGTGCAAAGAAGATGCCCCTGCAATTTGATGGCTGTAGAAGGTTTTTGCAAGGAAGAGTGGGAAAATACTGCCAAGTCAAGATGTGCCAAGTTCATAGACTCTTACCCAAAAAGACTGAGTACTGTAATAAAATCAAAAGATGACTCAACAACGTATTATTTTAGGGGTGTGCACTCTTAAACAACCCCATTATTGTAAGTTTTTTTATTTTTCTCCCTAAAAGGTTTGTTTTTCACTTAAACTTTATAGGTTGCAGTTTCACATTAAAAGTTGGCAAAGTGTCAGTATTTGATGCCTTGGGATGAGAATGCAGTGGCACAGATGGCTGTATAGACACAGATTGTTGAATTGGGATTAGGCAGAATAAAGCCATAAGGCATGCTAAAAAAACTAGGAAGGATGACTTGGTAAATAAACGGACAGCATATGATGAAGAGCGTGAAAGTATGAGAGTTCAAATAAAGTTGATGACTTACCAATGATCTTGATGAGGATGATGATGGATACTCTCTTCTTCATAGGGACTTGGAGGAGTTCCCGGCAGCCAGCCTATGTTACCCAGTGGGATGGACCCCACGAGACAACAAGGTTATACACCGGCACATACACTCATGCACACACACATACACACACATACCCCCCCCACACACACACACACACACACTCTCTACTACCCTTGCAGTGTGTTATTGAGCATAGTTAGACGAGTAGGTAACAATATGGCATTCTGCAATAAACAAGGTTTGATGCCTCTTAAACTGCCTTAGAAAAGAGGTTCCAGTCTGCAAAACTGGAAAACAGACAAACCAAAAGAAAAAATGACACTGAATAAGTGATTTGCTCAGTGTTGATCAATGTCAGTGTCAGCTACATGTCCTAATTTACACTTCTTCTTTTTTTTTGGCCGGCACGGTGGCCCAGTGGTTAGCTCTGTCACCTCACAGCAAGAAGGTCCTGGGTTCGAACCCCGGGGTTGTCCAACCTTGGGGGTCATCCCAGGTCGTCCTCTGTGTGGAGTTTGCATGTTCTCCCCGTGTCTGCGGTGGGTTTTCTCCGGGTGCTCCGGTTTCCCCCACCCTCAAAAAGACATGCATGTTCGGGTTAATACTCCTGTCTGTGCCCCTGACTGAGGCATGGCAAGACGAACCGGAGTTGGTCCCCGGGTGCTGCACGGCGGCTGCCCACTGCTCCTAGCTACACAGCTAGGATGGGTTAAATGCAGAGCATAATTTCCCTCCGGGGATCAATAGAGTGTATCAAAATGTATACAGCATTGAAGTGGGCCACAACAATGGTGAGAATTCACTGTGCACTCAGTCAGGACCACAAAGTTAAGCATGCTCTGGTAAGCGAAATATCAAGTGTGTTGTGTGCAAATAGTCACCGAAGTTGGAATTCGTTATGAAATGCACACACTGAGAATCGACCAACAGCAGTGAGACAACTCCAGCTGAAGAGCATCCAGGGCAGGAACAGCTGCAGAAAGTTACAGCTGCGTAACAGTTCGTCGATGTGTGCAGCCAAACATATGAGAAATCTTTGCCGTAGAGAAACTTTAGATCTTGCCTTTGTCCAATGGGTGGCAGCCTTTTGCTAAAATGGCAAACAACAGAATCTACATGATGACAATTTAAAAAAAAAAACTTTTTTTTTCATATTTTTCAGGACATCCAAATATGGGAGGACCCATGCAGAGGATGACTCCACCGAGGGGGATGGTTCCTCTAGGGCCCCAGGTGTGTGACCCCAGGACCATTTACACATATTTATAGATTATGCGAACGTTTATGCATTGAGTTTCTCTATGTCACTGCTAATTAGCAGGTTTGTACGGGCTTTGTTTTTGATTCTTGTGACAGAGTGTTTTGGTTGGCACACCCGTCTTTATTTTTCCTTGAAGTAGTGGCCTGTAAACAGACTCTTAAGACTGTAGCAGGTGTGTGTCGTCATTGCTGTTTTGGTTTTTCTTTGTTTGGATTTTTTTGTCTTGTCTTGTTTATTTTTCTTCTGTAACAGTTTTTTTGGTGTGTGTCTGTGTGTGTGTGTGTTTGTGTGTGTGTGTGTGTGTGTGTGTGTGCGTGTGCAGCATTGTGTACGCTGTAGTTCCTGAGTCTCCTCTCATGTTTCATTTCAGAGCTACGGGGGTGGGATGAGACCACCTCTGAATGCTCTCATGGGCCCCGGGATGCCGGGCATGAACATGTGAGTGTTGCTTGCACTCACGTTCAATCACGTACACACGCATACACACACGTGCTCTCAAGAGTCGAGTGGAGTATGTGGTAATAATATTTGCACCTATATGAGAAAAATAAATACTGAATACTACCTCGCTTTACTCTCTGCTTTACTATTGCATTTTGTGCGACTTCCCAATGCGTAATGTAGATGAGCGCCCATGTCTCGGTCAATGTCTCAAACGTTCTGCAGCTAAAATCTCCAAAAGTCTTTGGTAGTGCATCACAATAGGTGCATTCAACCACTCGCTCCTGCTCTGTAAGTTCTTAGCTCACACAGAGAGGGAGAGAGAGATATGAGAGGGGAGCTGTGTTCTCTTTGTCTGTGCTCTCTAGACGTTTCTGTCGCCGCTCCCTGGCAACTCGGTGGCTCGACGATGCCAGCGCCGCCGAAATGAGTTGTGAAACAAAGAGACTGGCTTCAAGCACAACACTAAACTGTGTGTGTGTGTGTGTGTGTGTGTGTGTGTGTGTGTGTGTGTGTGTGTGTGTGTTTATTTTCAGGGGACCTGGAGGGGGTAGACCTTGGCCGAATCCTCCAAATACCAGTTCTGTGAGTATCCATACACACATCAACAGCTTGAGGTGGAAAAAAACTGAACTAATTGTTCTCTCTCGCTGTCATTCTCTCTAGATCCCCTACTCCTCTGCATCCCCAGGAAGTTATGTGGTGTGTGTCTATGACTTTGTCGAATATGATAACTGTTTCCAATTACTTTATTGTCCAGTCATTTTAGTTATGAAGCCTTGTTACAATTTCACAATCATCATTTCAGGGACCTCCAGGTGGAGGGGGGCCGCCTGGCACCCCAATTATGCCCAGCCCAGCAGGTAAACTGTTTTTGTGTGTGTGTGTGTGTGTGTGTGTGTGTGTCTGTGTTGTATCTATGTCTGTTCAGATTTCTGTTCTGAATATCTTGGACAGTTGGAAAAGGTAGTGCAAATTTGATTGGAATAATATTTGTTCTCGTAATCTGTTTTTGGATGTGAAGATTCAACCAACTCTGGCGACAACATGTACACAATGATAAACACAGTCCCTCCAGGTGGAAGCCGACCAAACGTGAGGCAACATCGCTTTCTTTCTGTATGCATGCCTATGTGCGTCAATATGTGTGGTCATAATGTGTAGGCACGTGTGTGTGTGTGTGTGGGGGGGGGGGTCATTGTTAGCAGCTAATGGAATAATGTGTGTGAGCATGGACATTTAAGTGATCTGTCTGCTGTCATACTGTTTTTCCACACTGCTCAGTTTCCAATGGGTCCGGGTGGTGATGGTCCGTTAGGGGGAATGGCTGGAATGGAGCCTCATCACATGAACGGTTCACTAGGTAACTAACTGTTAGTCTGCATCAGATGCTTCCATCATCCGTTAATCTCTCTCTTTTTCTGAAGGGATATGTCATATATATAGATATAGATATAGATATAGATATAAACTGTTAAATAGATTATGATAATGGCCACTGGCTCAAGAAACTTGAGATTCCACATATTTTGTTTTTCTTTTTTATGCCTCTTCTCTCAGGGTCTGGCGATATAGACAGTCTCCCCAAAGTAAGAGAAAACATTCATTTGCACCCACAGATTATAAAAGTGATCCATACCTGATTTTGTAAGCAATTAACAAAACAAAACAAAAAAACCTTACAATCTGTGCTGTATATTGCTGTGTTCACCTCTGGGCAGAACTCTCCTGGTAACCTAAGTATGAGTAACCAGCCGGGGACCCCCAGAGAGGACGGGGAGATGGGAGGAAACTTCCTTAACCCTTTTCAGAATGAGAGTGTGAGTCCGTCATCCTCCTCTATGGACAGAGGTTACAGTGATTGCTGATGTGCAGCGCTTAGCACGCATACGAATGACCCTCTAAATGGTACACAAAAAGTTGATTTAAAAAAAAAACAAAACAGAATATCTTTCTGCTCAGCTTGAATTTTGACAGTGTTGCTTTGCACGTGACTGGTGTTTCATACAGTCAAACGAAACTGACTCTTGATTTTGGAACGAGTATTTTCGCAGTTTGGACTGGTTAATCACTGCCGACTGCTTAGAGAAGAATAATAAATAGTACAGAAAGTTGTGATTTTTCACATACTCAATATTGTTAATTAAACCACATGATTCACAATGTATTTGGGCATGCCTTGCCTTTCGCTTAAACACCTATCCCCCTGTCCGTCTTCCTCCGTTTCCCCCGCAGTACTCTCCGAACATGACAATGAGTGTGTGAGGGCTTTGGGCGGCGGTTGGCCAGTCGTCAGTCAGTTGGCGTGCACTGGTGAAAAGCAAGGAGACCGGATGTGATGTCACCTAAGCCAGTGACTTTTTTTCCCTACACCTTTTTTCGATCATGACTGTCATCCTGCACCCTTCTACTCCTCCTCCTCCTCCTGGTCTCTGTCTACATCTCTTCTCTCCGATTTCCTCCGTTCAGCGGTTTCTCCTCTGCAATTCCAAGACTGTACAAAGGAATCAATATCAAGCAAAAAGGAGGAAATTGTGCATTTTTTGTTTGTTTGTTTGTTTTGTTTTTTTTTTTGTTTTTTTTTGCATAGTGTGTGTGTTTGTGACTGTGCAAACACGTCAAATGTGCTCCGGTCAAAAAGAGACGATCTTGTGTTTTCCACCATATCATGGAACAGGTGCCCTAACACCCCCACCCCCACCCCACCCCGCCCCGAGTTAAAAAAAACAAAACAGAAAAAGGCCAGGACCCTATTGACATCAAATTGGACATTCTTGAGGGTTCCAGGACAAACTGACAGTTTTTGATTGATGGCAAACTTCAGCCCAATTTAACATCACATGACAGAAACATGGAAAACACCCGTTTTTTGTGTTTTGTGTTTTTGGTTTTTTTTCCCCCATGTGGACAGCAAACCACTGCTCTCCTGAATGGTTGGGGACAGCTGGCCTGAACTCAGGTTGAGGGGAGAGCTCACAGTGACAGCATCGTGACACTCGTTTCAGATTGGGATGGCAGTTTGTTGAGGTGTATTTGAATACGTATCCTAAACTCTTGTCTTTAGGACCACAAAGATGTTGTGCTTTTCATATCGTTGGCGTGTGAATCAGCTGTACCACAGTCTTGTTAAATTCCAGGCCAAATCTTAATCAAAGATGTGGCAAAAAAAAAAAAAAAGGAGAGATCCCTCGCTCGACCATGACTGTATGCTACCGTCTCTTTTTGCCTGATGGGCAAAAAAGGAAGTGTTGTTCAGCATCTGCTCTCTGTGAGCTGGGATTCATGTCAAAAGCACACTTGGCAAATGTTTTGTGTGTATGCGAAAAATCAAAATTGCTTAAAAATCAAGTTGTGATGAATAGTCGGGGGGCCAAATGTATAAATCGTGCGTACACACGAAAAGTACTTCCGCCACTTTCCACACAGGTTTCCGGGTGTATAAAAATCCACGTGCGGTGAGAATGTGCGTACCGGTACGCATCTTTCACACCATGCGCACCGTATACGCAGTCTTTTGAGTCCGATTACTGTGATGTTGCGAGTTGGCAAAAAAAAAAAAGGATAAGAAAAGTGTGAATTTGGATGACATTTTTTATTTAGAGCTTTTTCCTCTTTCACCACATTGTGTTAGGATGTAAGCTATAGTTTAAAAAAAACTTCACGCGTGAGTGGTCCCCGACCATTTTTCGACAAGCCTTGATGTCGTTCTATCTTGAGTAAAGATTGTAGCGAATTCAGGTCGCAGCCGAGAATCCGTCGCAGCCAGGAATCGAACCCGGATAGCCCGGACCACGGGCGACGGCGCTAACCAGTCAACATTTCTTGTCCTTTTTTTAAATTTCTAAACGAGGCTTTATTTTACAACACAATACAAACAGCTCAATAGCGATGCAGTAGTGTGTCTGTGCAGAGAAGGTGAAAAGCATTCTACATAGGATTACATATGAATTTATACTGTGTAGCAAACAAGGAGGGGCTCAAGAAATAACAGGTGATAGCCGTACTACGCCTCTCCCCTAAAGTTGTTATTATAATGAACAGTAACCCTTTTTAGCCTCCAATTTTGTGTTTTCTAGCGCTTTTTAGCCAAATATTTCACCAGATATTGTCTGAGACACTTGCAGCAGTAACGTTCTGCTGATAAATTTGCAGCAGACTAGATGTAGCAAGAAGGTCCTGGGTTCGAGCCCCGGGGTAGTCCAACCTTGGGGGTCATCCCACATCATCCTCTGTGTGGAGTTTGCATGTTCTCCCCGTGTCTGCGTGGGTTTCTTCCAGTTTCCTCCCACAGTCCAAAGACATACAGGTCAGGTGAATTGGCCGTACTAAATTGTCCATAGGTGTGAATGTGTGTGTGTGTGTGTGTGTGTGTGTGTGTGTGTGTGTGTGTGTGTGTGTGTGTGTGTGTGTGTGTGTGTGTGTGTGTGTGTGTGTGTGTGTGTGTGTGGGCCCTGGCCTGGCGGCCTGTCCAGGGTGTCTCCCCGCCTGCCGCCCAGTGACTGCTGGGATAGGCTCCAGCATCCTCGCGACCCTGGGAGCAGGATAAGCGGTTTGGATAATGGATGGATAGAGCAAATTGTAACACATTCTTCCTTGCTGGATAAGATGAAGAAACGGGAAGCCTTTTTCACAGTGGTCAGAGACAAGGGGAGGCCATATTAGGAGTATCCTTAACACAAAATATCAGGGGAAGTGAAAGTCAGGGGAAGATTTGCACATGCACCAAGAGTGCAACATTATTTCAGCTTCTCTGTCACATGCACCCTGACTCAGTCTCAATAAAGAAACCTATTGTTCCCACAAAAGTACATAATAATTTTTGATCATACAAATTATATTCTTCGTCAGCAAAGAACAAAAGATGGATTGTGAGGTGTTTATCATTCTGTAGTGTGTCCTTGATCTTTCCACTATCAGATCGCCAACTGTAACAACCCTGGTGTTTCTTCACAAGCATGCAACAATGTCTTTAAGCCCTTTCTTTCACATGGCCTTTACTTAAAACACATTCGAGCACTTCTACAAATTAATCACAGGTTAGTTTCACCAAGACAATATTAATTTTTAAAGCAACATTTGGTAACTTTTTTTTTACCTTAAAACCACAGCTTCAAAATCATTTTGGTGGTACGCTGACTTGAAATAGGAAGAATTATGCCTCTTTCATTCCCACTCCACACTCTGAATTCTTGCACTATGTGACTTGGGTTGAGCGGGTACGATCTCCCGCGACTGATTTTTTTTTCCAAGGATGGCAAAGGCATGAACAGCCCTACTCTGCCTCTTATTGGCTTACCCTGATATTCTTGCACAAGTTAACTCGCTAGCCCTTGGCTAACGGGTCGGACCCTTTACTTGACTGGTTAGCTCAGACCAGGGTTCGCGTCCCGGCTGCGGTGGATTCCCGGCTGCCCCCCGAATTTGCTACATTGGTGTCAGAAGTGTGATGGTGAGACCATGAGGCCATCGGAAGCGCGTGCGCCCAGAGGCGTGAGGGAGCGTGTATGTTGAAGCGCGAGGGCGTGCTTCCCAAAGGAGGAGGGCAGTGTAACGATAGACTCGCTAGCCCTTGGCTAATGGGTCGGACCCTTTGGTCGACTGGTTAACGTAGTCACCCGTGGTGCGGGAGACCCGGGCTCACTACAATATGTTTTTCCACTAAGCATTAAAACAAATGATCTTTATTTATAAATAAACAAATAGCTCAAGATCTTTATATAAATAGATGGTTCTGTATCTTTAGGGAGTAAGAATAACCTGCACCTTCAGCTGTGACTTGTTTTTAGTTGTTAATCTCCCCCAGGGTCCGTGACTCAGACCCTAACGGCGTTCACACTGCTTCGGTCACTTCCTGCCATTCAACTTGTTTCATTTTGTTGGTAATGCCAGAGCTTAGGCTCCCAAATAATACGTCTTTTTTTCTGTCAGGTAGGTAAGCTGTTATTTCAAGTTCCCAGTCGTTAAAATTGCACCTTATCTTCTATAAATGCTTCCGCCATTTCTGCTCAAAACTAAACTAAATGCTGGCTCTTTATATGCAAACCAGGCAGTTGGAGGTGTGCTGGAAACCATTTACAGTAAATTATGGCGTGGTCAGAAGGCTCGTGCAGGTGCGCACAATTTCAGGGTGATTGAGATATATGAGGGGGGGGAAACACGTGGGAATAGATGTACGTGGGGTTTTATAAATCCGACAAAAAGACTGCGTATGCATGTTTCCTGTTTTGTGTATACACAGATTTCTACACCTAAATATACAGTTTTATACATTTGGCCCCTGGTTTGGCATGGGTCAAGGCCTGTACCCAATCAGTCAAAATATAAAAGTCACTTAGAACTCTACCCCTAACCCTTATCCGTAGAAGGAATGGAGGGTCTATGATAAGAATAACGAGAAGAAGACAAAAGCCATGTGCATATTTTAATACCCACTGGCGTAAACCGAAAGTTTGATGAGTTTTATTTACACAAATGACCTATCTTTCTACTTTTCATCAGAAAACCATCGCCACAATCTTCCGGTGCATTTCCCCAAATGTCACTGCTTTACTAAGAATCCATCTGGAGATTTCCACGAGTGATGTTGTGTTGCCTGCACAAGTACACAGGACACGAGCTGGGAGAGATGGAGAGAGTAGAGAATAAGGGCTTAAAAAGGTCGGTACATGAGAGATGTTTCGAATGCAGACCAGATTTTTTTGTTTTTTTGTTTTTTTTTTGTTTCAGTCAGCCATGTTCGGCATCAGCGGATATTGAAGTTGTTTTTGAATATTTTTTTTCTTCTTTGTTTGCTGTGTTTGTATGGCTCCTTATCTGCCTTCTCATCGAATTTGTGATCAAAATGGTTCAATGGATTGTGCCCCCGGAACAACTGGCAAAACCAATATGAGAGTAAAATGAAATAGAAGGAGAGGAAATGCATTCTGTAAAACAAATGGTGGGGGTATGAAATACATAGAATGGGGGGGGGTCAGGGTTCAGGATAAGTAACGGAGGGGGGGTATCTAGTAATCTACAAGCCTATAAATTCATTTAGGTCGCTCGCTCTTAATTTATTATTGTCATCCGGATAAACTGTGATCTCAGAAGGTTTGGAGGGTTGGCTTGTTTTTAATCAGTGTTTAAAATCTTTTTCACTGCCCAAGATGTAATATTATTCTTATGTATAGAAGGACGAATATGCTTGTGAACGTTTTCCTTCCCTCTTCCCTTACAGCAAAATGTACTGTTCACAAATGTAGCTCCTTTGTCTTGTATGTGTATTTGATATTATAATTTGAAAAAAAAAATGAAAAAAAACTGGAGAATGGAGCAGCGAAAGGGAAGTGGGACTGGTGGTGCAGCATCGCAATCAAACTGAGATGTTTTGTTGGTTTTTGTGTTCATCTGAAGCCATAAGTCGGACTACAAAAAAGATGCATTTGTAAATTGGGTCATGTTTTACTGTTTCGTTGCAGTATGTGGGACTCCATTTGTGATGTGTTCATTTTCTCTTTTTTTATTCTTGTATTATGCTTTTGTAAATACACTGAGAAGTGCTACATGAGTTTTGAATATGCTGGTATAAAGCTTCTCTTCCCTTAGTCAACGTGTCAGCACTTTTTATTGGGTACACCTGTGTGTGTGCGTGCATGCATGCACGTGTGCGTGCATGTGTTTGTGTGTGTGTGTGAGAAAGGCCTAGAATGGGACTTTGCATACTGCAAACACAACTCATTCACTGCTCTATGAGGGGCTGTACAATCCATAATATATTACGAGGGGCCGCACAAGCCATAATATATTCTGGCCCTCTCATACATACATACATTGTCCTTTCACAAACATATATTTTCACTCTCAGACACATTACATTATCCTTTCACTCTCACAAAAGAGAGCAAAATCTATAAATGTATGCGATAAAAATATATGAATGTGAGAGCAAATGTATGAATGTGTGAGTTAAAATATATATAAATATGAGAATAACAACATATGTATGCGAAAGGACGATGTTAAATGTGTGAGAGTGAAAATGTATGAATGTGAAAGGAGAATATGTTTATAAGAGGACCAGAATATATTATGGCTTGTACGGCCCCTCATACTGCTTGTATTGTGCAGAGCGACCCATCTTGTGCCCCAAAAGGAAGACACTGCGAAGAACAGAGATGCAGCAGTAAGTCTTTTCACAGCAATGTATTAGTATTGACCTCACTCCTAGATCATTGAATGTACTGTGGCTGCAAGCCAGTTTGTCACAGGGCTTTGAAAAAGCACTTATATATTGAGCCTTGGCAGACAGCTACCCAGGAGACCCCACTGCAAACGCAGACTGACAAGAAACTTGGAACATATCTGAAATTAACCCCTTCACCTCTCCTACAAATGCATTAACACAGCTCCTATATTGGAGCTTTGTTGCTTGCACACACGATGAGACAAATAAACAAGCAAAATCATTTTAGAACATTTTTAACAAATTAGTATGCTAGCTTTATAGTGAGCAGTGAAATTAATTTCCTGGGGTTGTGCAGCTGAAAAGAAACCCATAAGATATCTGTTATCTAAAATGGCCGTATGTAGACCTTAGGCACTTTGTGGACTGTTACACAACAGTGGGAATTCTAGTAATTGATTTTTAAAAAAAAATATGATTTAAATTGTTTTGGGGTTTTTTATGTCCATCTATTGAGTGAATCTTTCGTCATATAGATTTGCAGTTGTGCTTTATTGATACTGTTTATTGCACAGGTATGAATATGTACAGATGGCATGAACCAATGTAATCGAGTATTTAGCCACAGTGAGATTAAATGCAAAAACATTATATAGTTGAATGTCCCAAACCTTTTCGTAAGAGATAATCAAATGTCCTTGCTGTGGTCAAAGACTGGATTAAAGATGGGAAAACCAAAAGCACCAGGGAAATAGCCAAGCCAGTAGGAGAGTGTCAAGATAGGCTTATGATTTATTATTTTGTTATAGACTTTTTTTTTTTCCAAGACACCACCCCGCTGGGCCCACTGCAACCCCCCACCCACCCCCCACCCCCACGGCCACATTTGCTGATGTTTTTGTTGGCGATATCTAATGGACAAGAGTGTGTGTGTGGTTAATGAAAAACAGTGATTTGCAGGTCAGGCACGTTTTGGGATGTTATTGCACGTTGAATAGCCGAGCCTCAACTTGGTTTCACATCGCAACGGATCTTGTTCTCTCCATTTCTCTGTGTCGATATTTGTCTCTCTGTCCCCTTTTCCTTGCCCAACATTAAGACGGTGTGAAACAAATGTGTGTGAGCCCTTGTGGCAGTGACAAATCACAAGGAATTGTCTGTCTTCTGCAAAACACCCTGGATTATGTTATGACGTAGCAAAGAAAAATCAAATAGACTCAAAAGACTGGGCTTTTTAGCTGTCCTACTCACCCGTGTACAGTATTCGACCATGCATAGTAATGTATAAGGTATCATTTAATATACATATTAATATGATACTGTCAGATGTTGCCCTAGCTTTCTTTTCTGGCATTACCATTTGCATGAATGCCCCACAGGTCCTCACCTCCTATCCATCTCTCTCTCTCTCCCTCTCTCCCTCTCTCTCTCACTCTCTCTCGCTCTTCGCCCCCCTCTTCCTTTCTCTCCCTCTCTCGCTCTCTCTCTCACTCTCTCTCCCTGCCTCTTAGTGCTCCTCCCCTCTATATGTCAGTTACATAGCTATATATAAGCTCTCCTCTTGGAGTTTTACATCCATCGCCTCAGCAATAACTCTTGCACTAACAAGCTGTTATGGTTGCAGCAGAGCACTCAGTGCGTATGTCCTTCTTTCCCACCATGGCTGTTCATCTCATCTTCGGTCTGCTGGCTCTCTCCTGCCTTGGAGCTGCATCCGAACCCGACTGTAAAGAGCTGCTCAAGCCCCTGGTACTGGACGACCGCAGCCCGGTAAGTTGCCCTCGGAGTTCCGGTTAGGTATGAAATAGAGGCACATGCGTCTTTTCAATTTGTCAGGAGCAGATCGTTATTATTTTTCCTTATTAGGCATGGGTACACACAAAACCATTTTCATGTCCTGCACCACTACGGTGCAGTGATACAAAGAGAGGCTTAAAGCTGACATTTCCACAAAAAAAAAGTTCATTTTTGTTCAGGAAGACATTTGCATCATCCAGGTTGCGTTTTGTTCTAATTTGTGTTTAGCTCTACGGGAAATGGATTTTCTATGCTGGGACTTCAGATGTTGAAGACTTCCTTAAATTTCTTAAAACTATCAAAACGTCATGGATTGACATCGCCCCTATCGCTGACAGCGGAAATATAACCCTGCGTTGGGGAGACAGAATGTAAGGCAGCGAATAATCATCACGTCATTGTTTTCCTGACAAACTAGATAATCAGTATAAGCTTGAAGGAAACCAAATGCATGAAACAAGCTCATTTTATGTTCTCCAATTCCTTTTGCCTTTCTTCTCCAGCAATGAAAACTGTGTTTTGGGGTGCATTAATTCCACGTATGCGGACAACAGCTCTGAGGTCTCCTGTAAGTAAAACGTCTTTTATGGACTCATTCGAATTTAACTCGGGTTATCTATTCAAATTGTAGCCGCGACTACTGTGGAAAAATAAACGGCTGGCTGCTCTGCTCTGTTCCATAGTTAAGTTTAACTTCTACACATCCTGGCATGATGGGAAGTACATTGAGACCTGCCCTGACTGCATCCTGTGGGCAGACAGTGCAGAGATATCAACCTCAGAGGGCACCAAACAAGGCAGAAACCTGTTCTTATACAGTGAGTTCAACACCCCCCCCCCCCCACTTTGATGATGACCTTGATCAGGTATAAGTTTTGATTGTTTTCAATGATGTCAACCCTCCCAATAACCGCTCTCTCTCTGTCTGTCTCTCTGTCTGTCTGTCTGTCTGTCTGTCTGTCTGTCTGTCTGTCTCTCGCTCTCTCTCTCTCCCTTCCTCTTTCTCTCTCTCTCTCTACCTCTCTCGCTCGCTTGCTCACTCTCTCTCTCTCTCTCTCTCTCTCTCTCTCTCTCTCTCTCTCTCTCTCTCTCTCTCTCTCTCTCTCTCTCTCTCTCTCTCTCTCTCTCTCTCTCTCTCTCTCTCTCGCTCTCTCTCTCCCTCCCTCCCTCATCACTACAGCGAGGACCGGGAACCTGGATGACTCTCAACTGGAGGTCTTTAAGAAACAGGCGGCATGTCTCAACTTCCCCCAGGTGTTCCACTTTGGAGGAAACAAAGGTAGGGTAACACTATCGCTTGTCCCTGCATCACACGATCCAGCAGCGTATCTGACCAGGCCGCTCCGTTTGACCTCCTCTGTTGTGTTGCAGATCTGTGTCCTGATGAACAGCACGAGGCCACCTTGCCGCCAACTGAGACCAGCAGCAGAGGACAATAGTGCTGAAGTGTCTGCTGTCAACCGCTGCTGTCGACTTCTCAAGCCAATCGCGAGGCCTTCTCAAATGTTAACCTTTGCTCTGTTTTAGTGTCATCCCGGTGGTGTGTCTCACAGATATCTTGCTGCAAGATCTGAAGAAAGATTAATAGTTAATAGTGCTCTAACGGCGCTAAGTTTATCCCTCAAGACAGCCATGACTGCAGCTTATGCATATAACGTTTTGGTGCATCTGCCTTGACACAAACAACTACAGGACCAGCTGAAGTCATTATCATTTTTATGTTCTCTCCTCATAGTTAAGAGAATTAGATGCATGATTGTGCAATTTCTTGAAAAACGACAGCGAGGCTAGGACAAATGATTAAGACGGAATAAAGCTTCTCATCCCAGTTTCATAGAACATTTTGTAAGCCACCAAAAACACATTTCTGTTATAAATCTAAAAACTCTGCATGCAGAAAGTGTGTACAGTTCTTTTTATTTCCCGCCTTTGTATCACAAAAACACGTGTGACCCCTACGGTGTTGCTTAAGTTCCTGCTTGGTTTCAAACCAGCATCAACCCAAAAGAGGTCCTGATCTTGACCTCGGCCTACACAGCAAGATGAAACAAGAGAATAAGAAAAACATGATTGCATTTTTTGTGTGGAAACCCGCTGTGTGTAACTGCAGAGGGATCTAAGGGAGGCGGTCACAATGGAAAGAACAATGGGACATGGTCAAGAGTGAAATAGCTGAGAAGGAAAGGACACTAAGAGAAGGGGCTGAGTCGAGGTTGTTTTGTTGCTTCACTCCCCTCTTCACTCCATTGCTAGTCCTCTCACGCCTCCCACTGACTGATGGGCCCCTCTGGAAAGACGGGGAGCAAATGCTTTGCACCACTTTGAGAAACCCGGGGTGAAACAACCCTGGGTTTCAAATGCATGACACAGTTTCTATCTAAATAGCCAAAAACTTTGCAACGACTTTGCAACACTGTCTCCTCATTTTAGGGCTTCATCTCAATGCAATTTGCCGATCTTAATTAATTGGACTGCTAGGCAGGCAGCCGTTTCATGCGTATACATATTGCATGAAAGGGTGCCACCAAACAGTTAAAAGTGGTACTGATTTGCACAGTGAAGCAACAAATATTTCTTTCAAGAAGTTGCTGAGAGAGCTCAGCAACTTCTCTTCATCCAACTGACTTTCAATGCAGCTGGGAAAGAGCACAACTCAGACGACAGATGTTACACAACCCACAGGCTCAAAACTCAGCAGGCTCTTGGTCAAAGGTGCATAAGCCTACTTACAATAACATGAAGTTACCGTCTGACAACACAAAGTACACCACTTTTACTTGAACTTGGATGATAAGGAGCCCATGGCACTTATCAAAAAGGGTAGGGGGTCCCCCGGTGTCCTGGCAACATTCCCAGCCTGGTTCTCTCCATCTGGCCACCTAATCATCTCCAAAGATTCCTCCCTTTCCACCTCAAGCTGATCTGTGGTGAGCGTTCTGGTGCAAAATGGCTGCCGTGCATCGCCCAGGTGGGTGCTACACATTGGTGGTGGTTGAAGTGAGTTACCTCCTTCACTGTTAAGTGCTTGGGTGTCTAGATAAAGTGCTATATAAATGTAGTACATTATTATTATTATTTTTATTATTATTACAACAACAGGAAGTCACCATCTGACAACACAACATACATCACTTTATTTGAAATTGTATGATATTAGGGGCAGCAAGGTGGCGCAGTGGTTAGTGTGGTTGCGTCACAGCGACAAGGTCCTGGGTTCAAACCGTGGGCTTGTCCAAACTTATCGGGTCATCCCAGGTCGTCCTCTGTGTGGAGTTTGTATGGCCTGGTGGCCTGTCCAGGGTGTCTCCCCGCCTGCCGTCCAATGACTGCTGGGATAGGCTCCAGCATCCCCGTGACCCTGAGTAGGATAAGCAGCTTGGTTGATGGATGGATGGATGGATGATATTGATCATTTCCATCTAATTAATCTTGATCTAAAAAATAAGATGTATACCATTAGAGTTCTAGCACTTAGTATAAAGTGACAAAAGTTCAACAAATTCTGGTATATCTAAAAGTATTTTTGCGAAGTTAACTTTTAGATATGGTACAGAGTGGCAGTTGTCGTAATCTGACACAAACACAGAGAATAATTTTGGCTGGATTAGCCTATTTAACACCATAATATGTAAGCAAGTACGTAAGAGTTTATTAAGTATAGCACCTTTCACAGAGCAAGGTCACAAAGTGCTTCACGAGAATAAGATTGTTAAAAATAAGACCATAAAACCATTAAAAAAAAAAGAAGTAAAGAAGCCAACAATAAAACACAAGCAACAAATGACCTTAAAAACACACAAAATTACAAACACTAGACAGCACGAGGTGAGACAAAGGCCACTTTTAATGAACGAGCCTTCATCTGCAGGTTGTATGTCTTGTTTCCACAGTATCGGAGCCACGACTTCAAAAGCACCATCACCCTTTGTTTTCAGTTGAGAGCGAGGGACAACCAGTAAGCCCTGCTCAGAAGAACTAAACGACCTGCTGGTGATATGGGGATGGAGCAGGTCACAGATGTACACAGGTGCCTGATCATGCAGGCCTCTATATGTGGAAACAATAAGCTAAACAAGGATGTTGGGCGGCACGGTGACGGTGCAAGAAGGTTCTGGGTTCAAACCACATCCAATCTTAGGTAGACCTTATCATAACTTTTTTTTTGTGCAATTGATCTAAAACTCATTTTAATGCAGCCCACTCCTACCTAATGACCGTCAGTTTATAAACTCTATATTCTGTCAAGATAAATAACCAATTGAGATATCAATGGATTGCATATGTTAATATGTCTGTTAGGAAACGACTGACACCAAAATTAACATTAACATTTCGAACCCAGGACCTTCTTGCAGTGAGGCGACCGTGCTAACCACTGCGCCACCGTGCCGCCCCCACTGTATCATATTGAATCAAAATCGTGAGCCCTGAATCGTGAGATGTATTGAACCGTGAGATTTGTCACTCATCCCACCCCTAAATTGACCCGGTACTAGTTCAGAACATGTTCCTTCATTCAATTTTGACTGGCTTGCAGAATGACAACATTGAGCATGAACTCCAGCCATAACTTGAGCAGTCAGATGTGTCTGATGAACTATTGCTTGATAAAGTGAATATTGCGTGTGCTTATGAAAGTGAGAGACAACACATGAGGAAAATCATAAAACCACAGCACTCTGTTGCTGTCCATCCAGCTCAGTCTGGCGATGTTCCAACTGAACAGAAAAAGAAAGCATCAACACAACAGAACCACAGAAAAGTCCACTCTGGCGTGTTGTCTGAGCTCAGGGAGATGAAGTCTTGACATGGCTGTACTGAAAGAGCTCAGAGCAGAGGTCCCTCAGATTAAAGAGTCTATGCAACAGCCACAGTACTTGCCCAGACAGGCCCCTCCTCTAGGAGGAGGGCCAGATAACAGCTCAGTTCAGCAGGTGTCAGCCCAGACAATTCATATACCAACAATGAGGAGAAGCAGCCCAGTACCAGCAGCGATTCGCTCCTCAAGCCCCTTTTCTTACGTCAGCCCCTCGTTGCAGGAGAAGATTTTTTTGCCTGTCGGCAAAGCAGAACTAACAACTACTGCATGCATTGTTACAGGTGTGGCTGCAGCGAACATTTTCTGGCTGGCCGCAGGGTGAGAGAGCAGAGGCAGTTTGGAGAATGTCCTTTTAAACGAAGAAGGGTCGCCCCTGCAGGACAAGGGGTGACCAGTCCAATAGCAACATCCCACCAATGTGCACACTGTGGTGTAATGGAAAAAGGTGGAAATTTGAGATGATATACATTGTGCAGAAGAGTGCTTTACTGTTCTAAAGCATGTCAAGCTGTACACGACTGTACATAGAAATCAGGCCGGTGTGTATGCAGGTCTTTGTTCCAACCAAGAAGTTGCACACCTGTGTCTCCTAATCAAGTTCCTCAGCAAAGACTCTACTGGTTGATTAGTGGGATCAGGTGTGTAACCCCTTGGTTGGAACAAAAGACTGCACCCACACTGGCCCTTTCTGGATAAGATTGCCCACCCCTGCGTTAGATTGTTGTTACAGTGGCACTGCCTATAATAGGACTTTTGACAATTCCCACCTGTCAGGCGATGTCAGTCATCAGCAAATGGGACCACTACACAGCGCAAGCTTGTGGCTACAGGACTCCTGCAGTTCAATGACCATCCTGAATACCATAGGGCATGGAGAGCATCCTTTACAAATGCTATCAGAGGCCTTAACCTCTCAGCTAATGACCAGCTTGATCATCTCGTGAAATGGTTAGGCAAAGACTCAACCAAACATGCCAGGCGAATAAGAACCCTGTATGTGAATCATCCAGAACATGGGCTCAGGGCTACATGGGATCAGCTAAATGAATATTATGACACACTGGAGGTCATAGAGAGCTCCTTGCTCAAGGGGCTAGACAGCTTTCCCAAAATTCCAATAAAGATGGTCAAAAACTAAGAGAGCTGGGGGATTTGCTAATGGGAATGCAAGCTGCAAAGACAGATGGTGATTTACTTGGACTTACCTACCTAGACATGCCTCACAGTGCCAACCCTGTGGTGCAGAAGCTGCCATTCTATCTGCAGGAAAAATTGCTTACGCTAGGTTTTAAGTATAAAGAAGAACACAAGATTCCCTATCCTCCAGTCAGCTTTATTTTAAACTTTGTGTATCAGCAAGCGAGGATGCGAAATGACCCTGGCTTCACACTGGCAGCATTCAGTAATGGGCCACCTGCTCATAACAAACAAACATTTAAATCTGATAGTCAAAGGGCTGTTGTCGTTCTCAAGACGGGGGTCTCTCCAAACACTTCACCCATCCATCATTATACCTCACCCGTATCAACTGACACCCCAAGTCCACTAGCAGTGAAGACACAGCCAAACATTGCCTGCTACAAAAAAACCTCACCCCTTATCCAAATGCCATGGTAGAGGAAAGCCCATTGAGGAAAGAAAGGCGCTCTTAAAGAAACATGGGATTTGCTACACATGCTGCAGAGCCGTACACCTAGCAAAGAACTGTGACGAACACATCAGCTGTGCAGTGTGGAAGCAAGACACACGTCACAGCACTACACCCTGGATCCGCCCCATGGTCCATCAGCTCAGAAATCCCTTCACCGGAGAATGGCAGGGAGGGGGATGGCAATCAAAAGGAGGCTACTGTTTCCACCACATGCACTGAGGTCTGTGGAGAGGACATCTCAGGACACTCTTGTTCAAAAATATGCATTGTGAGGGTGTATCCAGCCAGACATCCTGCTGCTGCAATCCGACTGTATGCAATATTAGATGACCAAAGTAATGGATCACTCGCACATACAGAGTTTTTCAATCTATTCAACATTTCAGGGAACCCCTCACCATACTCTCTGAAGACATGTGCAGGAATATTGGAAATAGGGCAGACAGGCACGTGACTTTGTGGTGGAGCCCATTGATGGCAGTAGTATGCGCTCATTGCCATCACTGATTGAATGTCTGTGAATGTTCTCATTCATCCAGGTCATGGTTATCCAAAGGAGTTGAATCAAGTGCAACTGGACTTGGTATATATCCGTGAATTGAATATAACGAAATTCCTCACAATCGCTCAGAAATACCAACACCCGAAGTGGCATTGAATCACACCCACTTGAAACATCTCACAAAGCACATCACCAAACTTGATTCACAAGCCCCTGTTATGCTCTTACTAGGCAGAGACATAATTAGAGCACATAAGGTCCAAAGACAGGTGAATGGCCCGCACAATGCACCCTATACCCAGAAACTGGATCTGGGTTGGGTGATTGTAGGTGATGTGTGCATTGGAGACAATCACAAACTGGCCCTGGTCAGCTCTTAATAACTACACCAATATACCAAGAAATGGACGAACCTCTCTCTTTCAGTCATGTCCAAATAACTACATTGTGAAGGAGAGATACTGCAACAATGAGCCCCCTCGCTTCCCCTCTTATACAAAGACTGCCTTGTTAATGAAATACAGAACACTTTGGACTGTGATGTGTTTCAGACAACAAAGGATGATGACATAGAGGCTCCTTCAATAGAGGACATGCAGTTTCTTAACATTATGGACCAAGAAGTTACAAGGACAAAGGAAACAGCTGGATGGCTCCCCCGCCTTTCAGAGCTCAACGGCAACAACTCCCTGACAACCGCAGACAGGCACTTGAATGCCTCAACCGCGCACAACCGCGCACAGGCACTTGAACCACGCACAGGCACTTGAACGCCTCACGAAATGATCTTTCAGGAGGTAACCTCTTGGATTTGTCTCCCCTGTGACTATCCATGGAAAAATACTTCTTCAAGAACTCACAACAGACTCTTCTGATTGGGACGCTCTACTGCCCACAGAAAAGGAGATGTTATGGGACAGCTGGAGAGATTCTCTTCAGGAGTTACAGAATCTAAGAATCCCTAGGCCTTACACATACGTGTCATCATCTCCAGCCAAGCTAACAGAACTTTGTGTTTTCTCAGACGCTTCAGAAAGGGCAATAGCTGTGGTTGTTATTTGAAGACTGTGGATGCAGATGGAAAATGCTACACAGGATTGGTCTCAAGCAAAGCTAGACTTGTTCCACACCTAGAACACACACTGCCCCAATTGGAGCTTTGTGCGGCAGCTATGGCAGTAAATCTGGCTGAAGTCGTCATCTCTGAAACAGACATTATATTTGATACAGTCAGCTTTTACACAGACAGTAAGATTGTGTTTGGGTACATCTACAATGAGAAAAGAAGGTTTTGTGTATATGTAAACAACCAAGTTCAAAGAATCAGATGAAGCACACTACCACAACAGTGGCAATATGTACACATAGAACATAATCCAGCAGACATTGCAACACGGTCTATCCTGGCAGACCATCTGAAAAACACAATATGGTTCACTGGACCAGCATTCTTGTCTCAGCCTGAAGATGTGCCACACGCTGTGCAGACATCTGAGCTTTTGGAGCCAGAACAAGATTCTGAGATCCAGCCGCAGGTGACAGCACTGTCTGCCGCAGTGCTCAAACATCTTGGGTCTCAGCGCTTCAATCATTTCTCATGCTTGAGCTCTCTTACAAGGGCTGTTGGTGCTTTGATTCATATCATTCAGTGCTTCAAGAAAGGAAAGGACAACTCCACTGAGGAGTGTAGGGGATGGCATCAGTGCCACACACCCCTTACAGTGGATGTTCGCAATCAGAGCACAGCAGTCATCATCAGAACAGTCCAACATGAAGCCTATGAGAAAGAGCTAGAGTGCCTCGCATCCAATGTCAACATTCCAAAGAATAACCCACTTTGGTCCCTGGATCCCTTCATTGATCAGAATGGACTGTTAAGTGTTGGAGATTATCTTATTGAAACAAACGTAGGAGCCGATTAAAAAAGACCATTGTTCTTGCCTGGACGACCATCTTAGTATGTCAATTTCACGAGCAGACACAACACCAAGGACACCAATTTCCCAATGGAGCTGTCCGATCTGCTGTTTATTGCATCATCGGTGGCAAGAGATGCGTGAACAGATTGATTTTTTAATGCATTACATAGCTTAGAGGAACGTGTGAAGTGCAGACAATGGCCGATCTACCGTTGGACAGGCTCAGTACGCAGCCACCTTTCACTTATGTTGTCATAGATGTGTTTGGGCCATGGCCTGAATCTGCACGCCGCACCATGGGAAGCTATGCTGAGAGTAAGAGGTGGGCAGTTCTCTTGACCTGTTTATGTGTCAGAGCTATATACATTGAGGTCATTGGGTCCTTGACTCTTCCAGCATTGTAAATGCATTTAGAAGGTTTCTGGTGCTCCGAGGACCAGTGAAGCACATATGTTCTGACAGGGGCACTAATTTCATTGGGGCCTCCAAAGACCTAGGAATTCCCTCCAATACTGATGAATGAGCCATGTAAAAGTTTCTCTCAGAACATGGATGTACTTGGACTTTCAACATCCTGCACTCCTCTCACATGGGAGGGGCTTGGGAAAGGATGATCATTTGATGCTTCTTCAGATGGGATCATCCAAACTCACACACGAGGTGCTCACAACATTTCTAGCTGAGGTTACAGCTATTGTGAACAACCAACCACTAGTGCCTGTGTCTACCGACTCTTCAGATCCCTTCATCCTCACACCTACTTCATTGTTGACACAGAAAGTATGCCCTTGTCTCACTCCGGCTGGAGAGTATGGAGGCAAAGACTTATTCAGACAGCAGTGGCACAGAGTTCAAAGTCTGTCTAACACATTCTGGGACAGGTGGCGCAAATAATATTTGTCAGCACTTCAACTCCGCAGGAAGTGGCCATTCGACCAGCCTAGCCATAAACAAGGAAGTGTGGTGCTTCTCAAGGACAGTCAGTGCAAAAGAAATGAATGGCCTCGAGGCATTATCACTGATGTGTACCCCAGTGAAGATGGAAGGGGGGTGTGCAAAGTGCAAGTGAAAGTCACCAGAAAAGATAGGCCAAAGTTACTCCTCAGACCTGTAAATGAGAGTCTTACTCACTCCCCCAGACTAATAAAATGTGAAGTGTTTTGAGTGTAATTTTAAAAAGTGAAATCCTCTGGGTATCAGGCGGGGAGTGTTCTGTTTCCAATGCAGTTTTATTGCCAGTTGACTGTGTTCTTTAGTATCAGTTTATGCTTTGGCGCCATCTCCTGGTAACTAGTAATTCATAACGTAATGTAACTAGTAATTCACAGGAACACGTTTGCGAATCTGTCCTTGATTAATGACGTCATCAGTAGGGGTCCGCTATTGTTTCTGTTCGGAAAGCACGCTGCCCATTGTGTTTTACAAATTCTTCGACTTTAAGCTGGTCATTGAAGTCATTGTTGGTATGTAATGTAAATTGCAAAGTTTATTTCTGTTAACGAAGGGCATTCGGGGTGTATGCGAACTGAATGTGTATTTAGTATGAACGTTTGTAAAGGAGCTAACTTGCATTTTGTTTAACAAGTTTGATTTCTACCTGAATGGATAACTTCTTTAACTGGATAGATTTTATTACTAAAGTTAGAACAGTTTATCTATCTCTTCTATAATTCCCAAACAAAGAAACATAGTTCAGTATCGCTAAAGGATATATATATATATAACTTTGTAAGGAGCAAAATAATCCAGTGAGTGGGTATATATATATATATATATATATATATATATATATATATATATATATATATATACACTACCGTTCAAAAGTTTGGGATCACATTGAAATGTCCATATTTTTGAAGGAAAAGCACTGTACTTTTCAATGAAGATAACTTTAAACTAGTCTTAACTTTAAAGAAATACACTCTATACATTGCTAATGTGGTAAATGACTATTCTAGCTGCAAATGTCTGGTTTTTGGTGCAATATCTACATAGGTGTATAGAGGCCCATTTCAAGCAACTATCACTCCAGTGTTCTAATGGTACAATGTGTTTGCTCATTGGCTCAGAAGGCTAATTGATGATTAGAAAACCCTTGTGCAATCATGTTCACACATCTGAAAACAGTTTAGCTCGTTACAGAAGCTACAAAACTGACCTTCCTTTGAGCAGATTGAGTTTCTGGAGCATCACATTTGTGGGGTCAATTAAACGCTCAAAATGGCCAGAAAAAGAGAACTTTCATCTGAACCTCGACAGTCTATTCTTGTTCTTAGAAATGAAGGCTATTCCATGCGAGAAATTGCTAAGAAATTGAAGATTTCCTACACCGGTGTGTACTACTCCCTTCAGAGGACAGCACAAACAGGCTCTAACCAGAGTAGAAAAAGAAGTGGGAGGCCGCGTTGCACAACTGAGCAAGAAGATAAGTACATTAGAGTCTCTAGTTTGAGAAACAGACGCCTCACAGGTCCCCAACTGGCATCTTCATTAAATAGTACCCGCAAAACACCAGTGTCAACATCTACAGTGAAGAGGCGGCTGCGGGATTCTGGGCTTCAGGGCAGAGTGGCAAAGAAAAAGCCATATCTGAGACTGACCAATAAAAGAAAAAGATTAAGATGGGCAAAAGAACACAGACATTGGACAGAGGAAGACTGGAAAAAAGTGTTGTGGACGGATGAATCCAAGTTTGAGGTGTTTGGATCACAAAGAAGAACGTTTGTGAGACGCAGAACAAATGAAAAGATGCTGGAAGAATGCCTGACGCCATCTGTTAAGCATGGTGGAGGTAATGTGATGGTCTGGGGTTGCTTTGGTGCTGGTAAGGTGGGGGATTTGTACAGGGTAAAAGGGATTCTGAATAAGGAAGGCTATCACTCCATTTTGCAACGCCATGCCATACCCAGTGGACAGCGCTTGATTGGAGCCAATTTCATCCTACAACAGGACAATGACCCTAAACACACCTCCAAATTGTGCAAGAACTATTTAGAGCAGAAGCAGGCAGCTGGTATTCTATCGGTAATGGAGTGGCCAGCGCATTCACCAGATCTGAACCCCATTGAGCTGTTGTGGGAGCAGCTTGACCGTATGGTACGCAAGAAGTGCCCATCCAACCAATCCAACTTGTGGGAGCTGCTTCTGGAAGCGTGGGGTGCAATTTCTCCAGATTACCTCAACAAATTAACAGCTAGAATGCCAAAGGTCTGCAATGCTGTAATTGCTGCAAATGGAGGATTCTTTGACGAAAGCAAAGTTTGATGTAAAAAAAATCTTATTTCAAATACAAATCATTATTTCTAACCTTGTCAATGTCTTGACTCTATTTTCTATTCATTTCACAACATATGGTGGTGAATAAGTGTGACTTTTCATGGAAAACACAAAATTGTTTGGGTGATCCCAAACTTTTGAACGGTAGTGTATATATATATATATATTAGGTTTAACGCCCATATGAGTAGCTTCAGAAATGAGCATGCAAGAAATGCAACGGCCTTGACCCGACACATTTGGTTATTGGTAGACAAGAATATCGGTTACTCTATATCATGGAAAATCCTTGCAAAGAGCAATGCATATTCAGTTAGCGGCAAAAGATGTAACCTGTACTTGGCAGGAAAGTGTTGTAGCGAATTCGGGGGGGCAGCTTTGCTGTACCGTCACAGCCGGGACGCGAATTCGGATTTCCCGCACCGCGGGCGACAACGTTAACCACTCGACTAAAGGGTCCGATTCGTTAGCCAAGCGCTACTGAGCCTATTCATCTGTGATCGTTACATTGCCCCCCTTCCTTCGGGATTCCCCGCGAATCGCCGCAGCCAGGACGCGAACCTGGGGCTCCCGCACCGCAGGTGACATCGTTAACTACTCGACTAAAGGGTCTCACCGGTCGGACCCAAGGGCTACCGAGCCTATCCCACTTCTGACACCAATGTAGCGAATTCGGGGGGCAGCTCGGCCGTACCGTCACAGCCTGGACGCGACCTCGGATTCTCCGCACCGCGGGCGATAACGTTAACCAGTCGACTAAAGGGTCCGACCCGTTAGCCAAGGGCTACCGAGCTTATTCATCCGTGATCGTTACAGTATTTTATTATTTGCAAACCTGATATGTCCACCTTGAATAGTAGAAATGAATTGGCCGAAAAAAAAAAACGAAAAAAAACTTCCTTGTAACTACAAGTAAAATGTCTATTATCCCCCCCCCATTAGATGATACACATGTGACATTTATTAGATGTTGTATTTTTATATTTTAACTGCCTGCCCTTCCATCTGTGCCCCACCACCCCACTATATGAGATGCATAAATTACCCCATTTGACGTTACCTTGTTATATTTTAATGTATGCTATTTCAGTAGTGCCCTGGTCCTTTAAATGCTTTTTCAAAACAAGCCCCAACCCCTTACCCCATTGGTTGTAATGTTTTCTACCCCACCGTTGGTTTCTGTGCATCGTAACTACCTACCCCATTGGTTGTAATAGTTCAAATGTTTTCTCCTCTCATTGGTTGCTGTCCAACAAAATTAGGGGCGTGACGCGGGGCAATGTAAACTGTGTTTTTCTTGGTTGAGTCACATGATCAGCTGATCAGTGCGCGACGCATGAAACAAGCTTGTACTGTTATGTATTAAAAGTTTTTTTCCCCTCACATATAAAATTTTCTTACTGGCTCCTTTCGATGCGAAGGAGCAGCGGCTCTACTCCACGCTCCCTCCGGATGTCCGAGCTCCTCACCCTAAGGCTGAGCCCAGACACCCTATGGACAAAACTAATTTCAGCCGCTTGTATCCACGATCTCACCCTTTTGGTCACTACCCAAAGCTCATGACCATAGGTGAGGGTTGGAACAAAGATTGACTGGTAAATTGAGAGCTTTGCCTTCCAGTTCAGCTTCTTCTTCACCACAACGGCCCGGTACAATGTCCGCATTACTGCTGATGCTGCACCAGTCCACCTGTCAATCTCCCGCTCCAGCCTACCCTCACTCATGAACAAGACCCCAAGATACTTGAACTCCCTCACTTGAGGCAGCAACTCATCCCCAGCCCAGAGGGAGCAATCCCACCATTTTCCAGTAGAGAACCAAGGCCTCAGACTTGGAGGTGCTGACTCTCATCCCAGCCATTTCACACTCAGCTGCAAACCGCCCCAGTGCATGCTGGAAGTCGCGTTCTGATGGAGTCAACAAAACCACATCTTCTGCGAAGAGCAGAGATGCAATTCTGAAGTTCCCAAAACGGACACACTCCTCACCTTGGCTGCGCCTTGAGATCCTGTCCATGAATATCACAGACAGAATCGGAGGCAAGGGACAACCTTGGCGGAGTCCGACACCCACCGAAAACATGTTTGACTTTGTGCCAAGAATGCAGACACATCTCTCACTTTGGTTATACAAGGACCGGATGGCTTGTAGCAACTGCCCCGGTACCCCATACTCCCGCAGTACCCCCCACAGATTGCCACGGGGTACACAGTCGTAAGCCTTCTCCAAGTCCACAAAACACATGTACTCTGGCTGGTCAAACTCCCATGCCCCCCTCATCAGTTGATGATTGCTTATGGCATGAAACAGGCTTGTACTGTCTCATAACGAATTTACTTGACCCAAAATTGTATATATATATACGTATATATATTTAAATATATATATATATTAGGATCATGAATATCATATATTCTTGAGTCATTTTAAACATGTTTCAACTGTAATGACAATACTTGTGTATTTTGCAGTTATATACGGACTATATTTTCTTTCCTGCCAGTCAAATTGTTTGTGGCTGTTTATTACGTCATTGTATTGTATGTTTATGCATTGCATGTTTATTTCCCAGTTTTACCCTACTCCATCTGGCTTCAGTAAAGAGAGTGATCTTGAGCCCTCTTGTCAGTGTGGTCATTTTGGAGAGGAGTTTAATCTGACTGTCGACTCCAGCAAAGCACTGGAGATAGAGGACAGGACAACAACTATCTTAGAACAATCTGTAAGAATGTTATTACACCTCCTGTGGTAATGTTTTGGAATTCCACTGTGGAACATATCAATTGGAAAAATGTCTGGAGTCAATGTCATAAATACTGTATAACAAGGTCAAAGAAGTTACATTCAAAATTATTCATAGAGTTGACCCAGTGAAAAGTTTTATTGCAAGTAGATTTAAAATAGACATTGATGATAAATGCGTATTCTGTGAAAATAACTTTGACTCTCTAAGCTGCCTTTTCTGGAACTGCCCACATGCTAATAAATTTTAGACGGATTGATCAAATTTTATGCTTAGGAAACTTCTTTCAATCTTTACCTTTCAGTTGCAAGATATCCTGCTTCTAATTAACCCCATAGATAAAGTCAAGTCAAGTCAATTTTATTTGTATAGCCCATTATCACAAATAAGCCTCAGTGGGCTCTACAGCAATACGACATCCTGTCCTTAGACCCTCGCATTGGAGAAAGAACAACTCCCTAAAAAAGACCCCAACATGACGTTTGTTATAAATTTATTAATTATTCTTGGCAGATTGTTCGTCTATAGGATGAAATGGAATGGGGAAAAAACCCAAACTATGTGTATTCTTGATAGATATGCAAAACTACATCAAGGCCATTCATTTATGTATAAACAAAAAAGCAATTCGAGCCGTTATTTTTGAGAAGTGTAAGCTAAAATTTGAATAATTGACTGTACCCCTGTGTTCAATGTTAAGTTTATGTACGTTTATTGTGTTTTATTGTAATGTCTCGTATGTGTTTTCTTTGACATTTAAATAAATAAATAAAAATCAATCAGCAGTGTCTGTGTGTGATGTGTTGGTGCCACACAGTGGTTGAGTACCAACACTACACTATTTTTTTCTTTTTAAATAAACTTTATTTACACAATTGAGATTAAAAAATGTTCGCAGTTTCAAAATGGCAATGCATGCTCGAGGTATTGATAAATTATATAAAAAATAATGCACAAAAGGATAAAGAAGAAAAGCACTATATGAAATGCAACTTGATTGATTGACATAAACAAAATTAAATTACAATAGGTTACAAATCAAATTAAATCAAATTCATTACATAAGGCTCTAGTTTTCACAGCTTTAGAGTTTGTGTAGCCTTGTAGTGTGTCCAGGTAGGATTTTAAGTAAGACATAAAAACAGTAAGGTTGGCTTTCTGTTATGCAAATTTGCTGACATGTACGTAGAATTTTGCTAATGGAGAAACAAGATTAATGACATATATTTTCTTGACAGGCATTTCATCATCAAAGAGACCAAATAAAATGAATTCAATTTTGAGTTTGAGTTGAATATATAATTTTCTGTTTAACAACAGATAAAGGTCACACCAAAAAGTTTGACTAAAGGTACAGTCCCAAAAAAGATGAGTTATTGTTTCATCTGTGTGGTGACAGAATGAACAACGAGGATCAACATTTAGCCTACATTTTACAATAACAGAATTAACTGGATAACACGTGCAATATTTTCAAAGACAGCCCTCGCACGTTATTTGAAACAAAACAGTTTTGGGGCAATAACCATGTTTTTTCCCAGTCCATATAGATAAATTAATTCCAAACAAAAACAAGCAGGTTTACTAATTGTGCCCCTCTGGATTATTTCCTTTATACATTTATTATTAGCTTTTCTACTCAAAAAAGTATTGAATTCCCTATGTATAATTCTGGTGGAGTAGTTTGAATGATAATATCTCTGGTTGAAGATGACAACAGAGATTTACCTGACGGAATAGCATCGAACACAATAGCGAATTCTCTAGGATGTACAGGAATGTTTAATTCTGATAAGAATTCATTATAAGTAAACATATGACCTTCCTTGTTAAACAATTGACAGACAAGTAGTATGCCATTATCAACCCATTTCTTAAAAAACAATGATTTGTGCTTGAAACATATATATACTGGTTATTCCAAATGTAGCATTTGTGAGGGGAAAAATTATGTTTGTATACCAAGGAACAGCAAAATAGTAACTGTTTATGAAAATTGGAGAGTTTTGCTGGAAGCTTTTCTATATTGTAATTACATCTTAATATAAAATTAAATCATCCTAATGCGTCAAATACATATGTTGATATAAAGTTCCATAACGAATTTGGATTTGTCAAGTATGTTTTGATCCATTTAATATTAAAAGTGGCGTGTAGAGTATGAAAGTCTGAAACATTGAAACCACCATTACTGAGCTTGTTAAAGATATCAAGGATATCAAGTCTAAGATCAAGGACTGAGCTTGAATTCTGGAGTGAGTTGGAGGACGTGGTGGAGAGGGTACCCAAGGAGGAGAGAGGGGTGATTGGAGCGGACTTCAATGGACATGTTGGTGAAGGGAACAGAAGTGATGAGGAGGTGATTGGAAGGTATGGAGTCAAAGAGAGAAATGTGGAAGGACAGATGGTGGTCGATTTTGCGAAAAGGATGGAATGGCTGTGGTGAATACATATTTCAAGAAGAGGGAGGAACACAGGGTGACATACAAGAGTGGAGGAAAGTGCACACAAGTGGACTATATCTTATGTAGAAGGCACGATCTAAAAGGGATTGGAGACTGCAAGGTTGTGACGGGAGAACGTAGCTAGGCAGCATCGGATGGTGGACTGTAGGATGACTTTGGAGACCAAGAAGAGGAAGCGAGTGAAGACACCGCCGAAGATCAAATGGTAGAAGTTGAAGAAGGAAGACTGTTGTGTGGAGTAGAGGTGACGAAGGCATATGAGTTTAAATACTTGGGGTCAACTGTCCAAAGTAACGGGGAGTGCAGTAGAGAGGTGAAGAAGAGAGTGCAGGCAGGGTGGAGTGGATGGAGAAGAGTGTCAGGAGTGATTTGCGACAGAAGGGTGCCAGCAAGAGTTAAAGGGAAGGTTTACAAGATGGTAGTGAGACCAGCTATGTTATATGGTGTGGAGACAGTGGCACTGATGAAAAGACAGGAGGCGGACCTGGAGGTGGCAGAGTTGAAGATTTTAAGATTTTCACTAGAAGTAACGAAGAAGGACAGGATTAGGAACGATTATATTAGAGGGACCACTCAAGTTGGACGGTTTGGAGACAAAGCAAGAGAGGCAAGATTGAGATAGCTTGGACATGTGTGGAGGAGAGATGCTGAGTATATTGGGAGAAGGATACTGACTATGGAGCTGCCAGGAAAGAGGAAAAGAGGAAGGCCAAAGAGGAGGTTTACGTATGTGGTGAGGGAAGACATGCAGGTGGCTGGTGTGACAGAGGAGGACGCAGAAGACAGGAAGAAATGAAAACGGATGATCCGCTGTGGCGACCCCTAACGGGAGCAGCTGAAGTAGTAGTAGATTACTGAGCTTGTTAATCATTACATTTTTTTGAATGAAATGAGATTTCCTTCTCCATATAAAAATCAAACAATGTCTTATCAATTTTTGTACATCTTTCGTATGAGATATCAAGAGCTGAGCTAGCATAGACAAGTCTAGATAGACCCTCAGCTTTGGAGAGCAAGATTCACCCAGTTATGGTTAAGTCTCTCTGAATCCACAAATTAAATCTCTGCTGTAATGAAGAAATAAGTGGATTAAAGTTTTCACTCATTCTGGCATTTTGGTCTTTAACAAGGGTAACCCCAAGGTATTTAACTTTAAATTTTACAGGAATTCCTGAAACTTCTGCATCACTGCAGGCCTTGATGAGAAGCAATTCACATTTGGATAAGTTAAGCTTGAAACCAGAAGCTGCAGAAAATGTATCAGAGAGTTTAATTGCAATATCAACTTGAGATTTATCCTGTAGAAATACAGTTGTATCATCCGCTAGCTGACTCGGAGAGATGATCCTTCCTGCTATTGAGAGTCCTTTTAAACTACTATTTTTAATGTAATATGCTAACATTTGCATGGGAAGTAAAAATAAATATCCGGAGATGGCCTGTTCAGGGTGTCTCCCTGCCTGCTGCCCAATGACTGCTGGGATAGGCTCCAGCATCGCCATGACCCTGACAGCAGGATAAGCGGTTTGGATTATGGATGGATGGATGGATGGATGGGACATCCCGCGTTCTATTCTAAATCTTTTCATAGTTCCATGAGGTAACTTAATCGAACTATTCCCAAAAGCATATACAGTGGGGAAAATAATTATTTGACCCCTTGCTGATTTTGTAAGTTTGCCCACTTACAACGAGTGCAACAGTCTATAATTTTAAGCGTAGGTTCATTTTAACAGTGAGAGACAGAATATGACCAAAAAAAGTGGAATAAGACGTATGAATTTTATGAATGTATTTGCATATTTTTGGTCCAAAATAAATATTTGAACCCCTGGACAAACACTATGTTAATATTTAGTAGAAAAGCCATTATTGGCCAGCACAGATGTCAAACGGTTTTTATAGTTTCTGACAAGGTTTGTGCACATTTCGGCAGGGATGTTGGCCCACTTCTCCCTGCAGACAAGCTCCAAATCGTTCAGGTTTCGAGGCTGTCGCATGACAACCCGAATTTTAAGCTCCCTCCAAAGATTTTCGATTGGATTCAGGTCTGCAGACTGGCTAGGCCATTCCAGAAGCTTGATGTGCTTCTTCTTCAGCCACTCTTTGGTTGCTTTGGCGGTGTGCTTTGGGTCGTTGTCGTGTTGGAACACCCATCCATGACCCATCTTCAGCGCTCTCACTGAGGGAAGGAGGTGTTGGTCCAGAATTCCACGGTACATGGCCCCGTCCATCCTCCCCTCAATGTGATGGAGTTGTCCTGTCCCCTTGGCTGAAAATCACTCCCAAAGCATGATGTTGCCACCCCCATGCTTGACGGTGGGGATGGTGTTCTTTGGGTTGTACTCTGTGTTCTTCACCCTCCAACCACGGCGAGTTGAGTTGAGCCCGAAAAGTTCTATTTTGGTCTCATCCGACCACATCACCTTCTTCCAGGCCTCTTCTGAGTCGTCCAGGTGTTCATTGGCGAACTTAAGACGGGCCTGTACATGTGCCTTCTTCAGCAGTGGGACCTTGCGTGCACTGCAGGATTTTAATCCATGACGGCGTAGTGTGTTACGAACCGTTTGCTTTGTAACTGTGGTCCCAGATGCCTTCAGGTCATTAACCAGTTCCCCCCTTGTGGTTCTGGGATGATTCCTCACCGTTCGCATGATCAGGGACACCCCAAGAGGCGAGATCTTGCGTGGAGCCCCAGACCGAGGGAGGTTGGCGGTGGTGTGGTGTTCCTTCCATTTCCCGATAACTGCACCGACAGTTGTTACTTTCTCTCGAAGATGCTTTCCAATTCTCTTTTAGCCCATCCCAGCCTTGTGCAGGTCTACAATCTTGTCCCTGGTGTCCTTAGACAGCTCTTTGGTCTTGCCCATGATGGAGATGTTGAAATCTGATTGATTGGGTGTGGACAGGTATCTTTTGTACAGGTAACGAGGTGATGCAGGTGTATTTTATGTGGGTAATTAGTTGGGATTGGGGGTGCATCTTAAAGAAAAACTAACTGGTTGTGGGAGCCAGAATACTTGCTGTTTGGTAGGAGATCAAATACTTATTTTTCTAAATCCGGTGGTTATTAATTTTTATAAATTCATATGATGTGATTTTCTGGAATTTTCTTTGGGATTCCGTCTCTCACTGTTAAAATGTATATATGATTAAAATTATAGACTGTTGCATTCTTTGTAAGTGGGCAAACCTACAAAATCAGCAAGGGGTCAAATAATTATTTTCCCCACTGTAAAGTGCGTATTGATTTTTTTTAAAAATGTTCTCCAAATCCAAATAAATCAAGAGCTTTGAACATAAATTGATGCTCTATAGAGTCAAAGGCCTTGTGGAAATCTAGAAAGAGAATGAAACTGTTGTCTAGTATTAAATCTGAATAGTCTTAAGATATCAAGGACAAGTCTTATATTGTCAATTATATATCTACCAGACGTAAAGCCATTTTGGGATTCATCAATAATGTAATTTAGGACTTTCTTTAATTTATTGGCAATACATAATGCAATAATTTTATAATTGTTTAGCAATGAAATGGGATGCCAGTTGTCCAATATTAAGACATCTTTCTGGGGCTTTGGGATTAGAGTAATTAAATCTTGGCATATAGAAGGAGGAAGTTATTCATTGTTTATACTCTCATTAGAAACATTAAGTAGAGAGGGGGCAAGCTCTACAGAAAACATTTTATAAAATTCACAAGTCAACCCATCTACTCCAGCGTCCTTAATTTCCTCAGTAGTGATTGGGGCGTCACATATTGTTTTGTTAACATCTCCAATTGATTTAACCTCACCTAAAGAATTGAAGAAATCTTCCATTTCAGCTGTTGATAAGTTATTTTTGTATTGAGTTTTATAATAATTTTCACAAATTTTATCAATGTTTTTTGGATTGTCAACAACAGTCCATTTAGGGAAAGTCTTATGCCATTTTTATTTTGCCTTTGTTTCTCCAATTTAAAGAAATAACTGGAGTTCTGTTCCCCCTCTTCGATCCACTTAACCCTTGAGCATAAGCTCCCTTGGCTTTGCTGATGTGTAACTGATCTAGTTTCATTTGCAGCGTTTGCAATTGTGCTCTTTGAAACTCAAGACATGTTTTCAGGCAACATACAAGATAAGGAAATTATTTCAACAATCAAATCATTTTCTTCTTTTTTCTTATCTTTTTTTAATATTTGCACCCATTTCCATTAAGTTTCCTCAATTCAAAATTTGGAAGTTCCCGATATTTCCCGTAAGCCTTTTCATTTTCTGCCATTATCAGGTACTCAGTTATCTTATTTTTTAATAAGTAAATTTAGAGATTCATTAAGTGATAGTGAATTATCAAGCTTTCAATAAGCAAGAGTCCTTTTATTTATTCCATGTGATGACATTCAAATTCAATAGAATGGCTTTATGGTCTGTTAGAGGTGTCGGAATAATTCCAGCTTTACAATGTGAGTAGGATAAAGAATCTGATGTTAACCAAAGATAAATTCATGACTGTAAAGAGCCAGACTTGTTTTTCCAGGTAAATACTTTAGAATTGGGATTGTGGACTCTTCATACATCAATTAAACCTCTCTCATTCATAAAATCGATTATAAAAGAGTTTTCTTTTTGTCTACTGTAATGAATGAAAGGTCACGTGTTTAACTTGACCTACTCACGGATGTACGTGCAGTGCGTGTGACGTAGACAGGAAGTTAGACGCGCATGTTATGAAGGTTGTATGTCGGATGAACGCTAGTAAAAGCTACACAGTTAAGAACCTACGAAGTCGGCTCGTTCTTGAATTATTCTTATGTCAGTAAGACAAGGCGTCTACGGACATTACATGGTGTCAGAATAGTCTGTGTATCTGAACACGAGCGGTCATGCCGAAGTTTAATCCGCCGAGTGAATTCAAGTTTGACTGCCCCGTTGAATGGCCGGAGTGGAGACAACGGTTTTCGCGCTTCAGGCTCGCGACAAAGCTGGATAAAGACGACGGGGAGATTCAAGTGAGTTCGCTGATTTATGCAATGGGCAGCGAGGCTGAAAAGATATTCAGCTCGTTTGACTTCGCGGCGGAGGGTGATAAAGTGGACTATGATATCGTACTGAAAAAGTTCGATGACTACTTTATTCCCCGCCGTAACATCATACATGAGAGGGCGTGCTTCTATCAACGTAGCCAGCAGCCAGGAGAGACAGCGGAGATGTACATCCGGACATTGTATGAGCTGTCTGAACACTGTGAGTTTGGGGACAAGAGGGATGAACATATCAGAGATCGTCTGGTAGTGGGCATAAAAGATAAGGTGCTCTCCCGTCAGTTCCAGCTCACAGCGGACCTTACTCTGGTGAAAGTCATTGAACAAGTGCGCCAGGCGGAGGCAATAACAAAGCAGCTCAGCCTCCAAGCTAACCAACCAGAGGCCCTGCTGGCTAACGTCAATGTTTCCCGACGGCGGGACGAACGCCAAAACAAAAAGGGCGGACAGCGTCATGGTGGCGGCAGTCCGGCAACCAACAAAGTAGATGAATGCGGGAGGTGCGGCAAGACGCAGCACACCGATGAGCGGAAGTGTCCTGCAACGAACAGTAAGTGCAACAAGTGTCATAAAAAGGGACATTGGGAGCGTGTATGTCACTCTAAAGCGGTGAGAGAAGTCACTGAAGAGGTTAAACAGCTGTACTTTCTGGGAGAAGTTGGCAAAGAGAGCAGTCAGGAAGATTGGACTGTTAGTTTAACAATAAGTGATGTACCAATAACCTTTAAAATTGACACGGGGGCTGACGCTACTGTTATCAACCAAGGGACATTTAAAAAGCTGAAGCCAAACATAAAACTGGGACCTCCTGACACATGCTTCATAAGCCCAGGTGGAAACATCAGCTGCATAGGACAGTTTCAAGCCACAACCAACTACAAGGAGAAACAATACTCCTTTCCAGTGTATGTGATCAAGGGGAGAGGCAGCTGTCTGCTGAGTCGTCCAGAGGCAGTGGAGATGGGTCTAGTGAAGCGGATGAATGAGGTCAGTGGAGTTTTCGGTTCAAGTGGACTGCTGAAAACAGACCCAGTGAAAATAGCTCTGGTGGAGGGTGCCCAGCCATACGCGGTGCATACAGCCAGACGGATACCGCTGCCACTTGTACCACTGGTTAAGAAAGAACTGCAGCGCATGGAAAATGAGGGCATTATTGAAAAAGTGACTCAGCCCACAGAATGGTGCGCCGCTATGGTGCCGGTGCTGAAACCGAACAAGAAAGAGGTTCGCTGCTGCGCTGACCTCAGGAGGCTGAATCGAGCGGTGAAACGTGAGAAATACGTGCTGCCCACTATGGAGGAAATAATGCCAAGGCTCGCAGGGTCAAAGTTCTTCACAACGTTGGATGCAGCAAGTGGGTTTTACCAGATCCCCTTGCATGAAGACAGCAGGGGGCTCACCACTTTCATCACCCCATTTGGGAGGTATGCTTTCTGCCGCCTTCCATTTGGTATAACGAGTGCTCCAGCGATTTTCCAGAGAAAGATGGCGGAAACTCTGACCGGGCTAGAGGGCACAGAGGTGTACATGGATGACATCCTTATACATGGAGAGACTGAGGAAATCCATGACCGGCGCCTAGCAGAGGCGCTGGGGGTCATTGAAACAGCAGGTCTCAAACTGAACCAAGCGAAATGCAAGTTCAAACAGAAACAAGTCCGCTTCCTTGGTCATATCATCAACGAGGCAGGCATCAGACCTGACCCGGACAAAGTGGCCGGAATAGAGAACTTTCCTCAGCCCCAGAACGTGACGGAACTCAAGAGGTTCCTCGGGATGGTGAACTATTTGGCAAAATACGTCCCAGAGCTGTCCACTGTAGGTCAGCCGCTTTATGGACTGCTTAAAGCAACGACAGAGTGGGTGTGGGGACCTGCACAGAACACAGCATTCCAAGTCCTTAAAGCAGCACTCGCCACCGCCCCGGTACTCACCTTTTATGACGTCACTAAGGCTACGGTGGTGTCAGCAGATGCCAGCAGCTACGGGCTGGGAGGCGTTCTGCTCCAGCAGCACGGGGAACACTGGAAGCCCGTGGCCTACTGCTCCCGACGGCTGAGTGACGCAGAGACAAGGTACGCACAGATCGAGAAAGAGTGCTTAGCCAGCGTCTGGGCATGTGAAAGGTTCGAGAAGTACTTGTTTGGGCTTGACAATTTCAGACTTGTCACCGATCATAAACCACTAGTGCCTCTCATGAACAGCAAAGACTTGGATAATGTGCCCATTAGGTGCCAGAGACTGTTAATGAGGCTGATGCGTTTCAACGCAGTGGCTGAATACGCACCAGGCAAAACTTTAGCTGGGGCTGATGCACTCTCCAGAGGCCCAGAGCAGTGCTACGGAGATGGTGCTTCTCATGATGATGTTGCAGCGCACATTGATGCCATCGTGTGCCAGGTGCCTGCCACACCTCAAAGGATGCAGGAGATAAAACAGAGCACGGATGGGGATCTGCAGCTCCAGACAGTGTTGGGCTTCATCAGACACGGCTGGCCTGAGTATGTCGATAAAGTGCCGGAGACAGTCAGAGACTTTTATCAGGTGAGAGGGGAGTTATCTGAGGTAGATGGTTTAGTCATCAGAGGCAGTCGTATCGTCATTCCCACAGAGATGAGGGAGGTGATCTTAGACAGAATACACGACGGGCACCAGGGGATAGTTAAGTGCAGAGAGAGAGCTAGCCAGTCAGTGTGGTGGCCCAAAATGACAGAGCACATTACAACAAAGATACAGCAATGTCAATTCTGCAGAGAACACAAGAACACACAGAGAAAAGAGCCTTTAATGTCAAGTGAGCTTCCATCCAGACCATGGCAGAAAGTTGGCATAGACCTGTGTGAGTACAAAAAGCAAAACTACTTGATAGTGTCTGACTATTATTCCAGGTTTTTGGAGATCCTAAATCTACCAACAACTACTAGCAGTCAGGTTGTAGCTAGGCTGAAGGCTACATTTGCACGTTTTGGTATCCCTGAAATTGTAGTTAGCGATAATGGGCCACAGCTAGTTTCAGAAGAGATGAGGAGGTTCAGTGAGGACTATGATTTCATCCATGTGACTTCAAGCCCACACTACCCCCAGAGTAATGGACAGGCAGAGAGGGCTGTTCAGATAGCCAAAAGCATATTAAGGCAGGAAGACCCTCTCCTCGCCCTGTTGACATACAGAGCTACACCTTCTTCTTCCACTGGAGCCAGTCCAGCGGAATTGCTCATGGGTAGGAGACTCAGAACCACCTTACCCACATTGAAGCATAACCTGAAACCGGCCTGGCCTAAAGAGGAACTGATCAAAACCGCTGACGCCGCAGCCAAATCGAGGCAGGCTTTCTACTACAACCGCAGGAACGGCGTGCGGACACTGCGCCCACTGAACTCGGGTGACGCAGTACTCACCAAACCTGATGGACAGAAAACATGGACAATGCCAGCAGTTGTTCACAGTCAGAGCTCCACTCCCAGATCCTACATAGTGGAGACAGCTCAAGGTGAACATTACAGAAGGAACAGGCGCCACCTGTTGGCTACACCCAAAACACTCACCTCTGTCAGCAGGGATCCTGACCATGTCACTCCAGGGGAGAGTGGAAACACGGATGAGTCCCGAGCAGCAGAAATGCCAACTTCCACACCATATGTTACTCGCTCTGGCAGGGTGAGCAAGCCAGCAATCCGGCTGGATTTGTGAGGCGTATGGACTTGTGTACTGTGGGAGATTTTTAATTTTTTGTGAAAAGGGGGGTGATATACAGGTTAAAATTGTTGGCAGTAAATGTTCAGAGAAATGTTTAGAAAATAATCTTAGAGGGGGAGATGTAATGAATGAAAGGTCACGTGTTTAACTTGACCTACTCACGGATGTACGTGCAGTGCGTGTGACGTAGACAGGAAGTTAGACGCGCATGTTATGAAGGTTGTATGTCGGATGAACGCTAGTAAAAGCTACACAGTTAAGAACCAACGAAGTCGGCTCGTTCTTGAATTATTCTTATGTCAGTAAGACAAGGCGTCTACGGACATTACATCTACTTGGCCATCTATCGACTTTATCATTTATAGTAACACTGAAATCTCCACCCGAAACAATTTTCATATCAGAGAATTTTCCTAAAAGACTATTTGTACTTAAAGTTTCAAACAACTCGTTGTTTTCTGTAGCACTGTTATAGCCATATACATTACCAATCAGAAAAATCTGGTTATTATAGGAAAGAAACATGAGAATGTAGCGTCCATATGGGTCCGTTTGAGTGAGGATGATCTTACCACTAAAGTTGTACTTAAGAATTAGTGTTCCAGCTGAACGCTGATTTCCATGTGACATCCACAAGTCCTCCTCCCCCATTGTGTTTCCCGAAAGTTATAATCTTCAACAACAGAATGAGTTTCCTGGATCAGACAAAGGTCAGCATCAAAGTGTTTTGCATAAAGAAATGATGCTTTTCGTTTAGTAATGTCTCTCAAACCTTGAGCATTAACTGAAAAGAACTTTATAAAGGAAATTATTAAACAAAATAAATGTGTCTGTAGCCTGAAAGTTGGTTATGTGCAGAAAGTAGCTGAAACCGTATGTGAGCTGATCAGTTTGTATCGCCTTGTTATCTACAAAGGCTTTGTCTCCGGCAGAGTAGGCAACCTTCTTCTCCTGACGGGCTTGCTGGATTACTGGCCACAGTCGGTTCCGTTTTTCCACGATCCTCCGGCGTGAGGTCCTCGTTGGAGCGGAGATTTCTTTGCTTCGGGTAGTGTTTCGACATCTTCCAGACCATGTCGCGAAAATGCATCACAGAAAACAGAAGGACGATAACGCAGGCTTGTGCTTTGGCTGGGCGTTTTCTGCCAAGCCTGTGTGAAGGCTTCGCCCTACAAGGCTATCGCTAGTGGGTTAAGGGCGAAGCAAACTATGGTCCACGCCACACCGGGTTCGTACGGTGCCGCAAGCACAAATACATATCTATATATAATTCATGATATATCACATATCATGCCTCACCACCAGTAAACATTGCCATTTCGCTGTGCGTAATGACGCCTCACAAATTCCATATTCGGTCATATCAAAAAACCGAATAACGGAGCACCTGTTAGCCGCCCAGTGGTGGTGATGACGGCCCAGAAAACGAGCCTAGTGCTGTGAGGAAGTGAAAACGAACGTTACGCACTGTAACAGTCTAGCGAGGAGCGGAGTGCGGCGTCGTAGTAGATTTCAATAACGACTGAGCTCGATAAGCGTTCGATGTTACATGCGTACACGCATTTCATTATCCAGCAGTGCCTCCTAGCGGCGTTACAAGATAAACCATTACAGGACACGTCTCTCTAAAAGAATACTCCTGCTTGCGTCGACAGTAAATGAACAAAGTGGTAAACATGACTCACCGTTGGATGGAAGTTCTAAAAGTAGTAACAAAACCCTCATAATCAAACACTCAGAAGGTATAATCTGTAGTCAACTGATTAAGTATATAACCATCAAAATCATGAACACGGATTGTGTATTAGTACAATACATATAGTATATATAAAGAACGCCAATCAATGCTGTACGAATGAAATTACATCATCTCCCAAAGAGCATAGCTCTGCATTTAACCTAGTGCAGGGTAGTATTGGTCAGTACACAACATAGTCCTGATGCCATCTAGGTTTGTATCTGGTGCGTGGATGATTCGGGGAAGTGTATGTAGTGGTATGTGAGTGTGGCAATGTATGGTTTGTCTGTCCTAGCTAAGTCACAGGTGGAAAATGGGCCAGGTGTGTTGTGTTCCACGTTCTTTCGTCACTCAGTAAGAAGGTGTTAGGGCCCAATCTCTTTTCCGCTGTTAGAGGGGAAAAGAATCTGGGGTGAGCTTTAAGAGTTGACTGGGGAATACTTATCCTCACTCTTTCCCCCTCACGAAAGAGAGGAGCACGTGCACCACGTTTTTAGTGAGCATAGAGCTTCATCTTGTCTTATTTCTTCTGCACTTTGTCACGTACATCGGCAGGAGGAGGTATCACAACAGGAAGCAGAGGCAAGATGTCCAATCTGGTATACATCTTCTGGCCATAGAGCATTTTATGGGGTGAGATGGAGGGGGTGGCATGCAGTGTCACGGTACACTTGAAGCCAGGTCAGTACAGCATCTTTCCATGGCTGCGACTGCAGAATTGCCGTTTGTATATGCAGCTTCTCAGGGAACGATGAAATCTTGCAATGGCTTCATTGGCTGCAGGATAGTAAACTGATGTCTGGATATGATGTGCCTCCAAGTGCCTCCCCATGTCTCCAAGAACTCAGCAAAGACAACTGAAGTGAACTGAGGCCCATTGTCAGTGACAATGCATTCTGGGTTGCTGTGGCGGCTGAAGACAGAAGTTAAAAACCTTGTAACTTCCACAGCTGTAGCACCGTGGGAGAAGGCAAGCTCAGCAATAGTAATCTGTTAGCGTAATAGCATACCGACAGGCAGGGGCGGCTGTTTCAAATGGCCCAACAATATCAAGGCCCAGTTTCTTCCAAGGACCATCAGGGAGTTCGGCAGGCCGCAGGGGAGCAGGGTGGGTGAAGGCCGTTTTATCATTGGACTGGCAGGGAACACATGACGATATGCAGTCCTGAACCTGTAAGTCCATCCTTTGCCACCAATACAGGTCACGCAGATGTTGTTTTGTACGGACAACCCCTTGGTGACTCTCATGGGCCACGGCAATCAGTGTGGTACAAGCAGATAGGCACTATGAGCCTTGTGCCTCTGAATATGTAATTGTCTTTAACTGAGAGTTCTTCTCTCACCTTATAGTAGGGTGTCAAATCCTGGTTCACCGCTTTGATGGAGGGTGGCCAACTACGGTGAATCTGTTCATGAAGAGCTGTCATTTCAGGGCACGCACAGCAGGTAGCTTCAAAGTCAGCAACTGGAAGGGAGCACAGTGTGGAGGACATTAGCGCCACTAGTTCAGGTTCCACATAAGCAGAGGGGTCAGTAAGCACAGACAGAGGGAGACGGGGTGGCATGGGGTGGCAGCTGCCACCCCTAGATAATGCCTTGCCACCCCAGCTGCAAACCCAGTTCTGAACAATCTAAATCAAAAATATATACATGAAAAGTTGTGGATGGCTGGAAAGAGCAAACGTCCCCAAAGAAGAGGAAGATAGAGCGAAACTCCGATGTTCGAGTGCAAGTGAATGCACCAAGAAATGACGCTACTCCTTGATTCTACTACGGGGCAACAGGAACCCTCCCTCAGCAGGGGCTGCTCGACTTGGCTTGCAGACCACAATACTGGGAAAGGATGCCGGCAGTCAGACTCGGCAGACCATACGGCAATACTACTGTACATGATTGATTAAGAACTTAGAGAAATCATAAAAGTGCAACGCTAGTGGTGTCGAAGCCCAGATAAAGTGTTGGCTAGCGAGACGAGCCATGGTTTCCAATGAGCCTTTAGCCACGTTTGCTTGCTAACTGTTAGCCATTACCCACGTTTGCAACCAAGCTAACTGTGCCGATTTAACTGTGTGCGCAAGGTAACAACGTTACGTTACAGAACAGCCGCAGAAGGATAGTGGTGGGGTCGAAGTGTGTTTTGTTTGGTAATAATAACTCGTGTTTCTGGGGCGGATTAAACCTGGCTAAAACTAACGTAATTATTCACCGGTGCCTCTGAGTATCTCTGGTTTTGGGCAGGCAGCTAACGTTACCAACAAATTTTCTTTTTTTTTTGTTGTCAGAAATGCGCCGGTCTAAAACAGTGAACCATGCTAAGGCTGTTGAGCTAATTGAAGCACTCAAAGAGACATTGTTACATTATCGGAGTGAGGCCTTTTTTGATGAACTGTGGACTGAAACGCTTGACACGTGTAAAATAAGGGGCATTTCTACAACCCAGCACAACCAGAAGAGGTCGACACGGACAACAAGAACACGTCAAGATTGTGTCATCGCTTCATTGCTTGGACAGCATGTAGTACCTGATAACAAAGACAGTTTTCATGTCAAAGTGTACTACCCAGTCGTTGATAACATGGTTGGAAAGACGATTTTCAAATACCAACTGCAACATCATGGAAGGTGTCCAGGCACTAAATCCTTCAAGCAGCAGTTTTTTTTTGAGAGAGGAGGCTGTTCTCCTATTGGCCAATGCTTATGAGTCAAATACTGAAGATATAAAACATGAACTTCATCAGGCAAGGAGAGTGTTAGATAGACGACAGAAAACAGAAAAAGAGAGTCCTGATGGAATTTGCACAATTTTTGGAGCCATACCAGGATGTGTTCTATGAGCTGTTCAGGTTGTGCAAAATAGCTGTAGTGTTACCAGAGAGCAGTGCGGCGTGTGAATGGAGTTTCTCAACTCTCAGGATCATAAAGAATTATTTGCGGACAGGGAATAGATTGTCAAGTTTGGCTGTACTCAGCATTCAATCAAAACGCAGCAAAGCTTTGGATCCAAATAAGTTTTTAGGTGTTTTGCAGAACAAAATTGTAATCGCCGTATTCAGCTCTTGTAGATTCATATCAACTTTATGCTGTACTAGCCCTGCTCACTAATGTAAGGCTTTTTCTGGAAAGTCATGAATATGTGTAATGTACATCCTTGTTTCATTTATTTTTTGCCAGAATGATATGGTCTAAAGAATCTTATTGCATTGTTGAGGAAAATTAGGATGTTAAAAGCAGGCCTATCATTTCCATCCACTTCATTTCAGTTGAAATGTCTATGTTTACACACAAAAAAACCCCCAACTTAAATGATGATGCCAGTTTTTTGATTTATTGCTGCAATAGAAGGTATGGAAACTGAATTCAAGCAAAATGGAATGGCTTGATCTGGTAAATAAATTTGACTATTGCACTGAATTTGGACTTATGATTGACAGCTGATAGGAATAACTCATATCTACAATTACCTGACAAATACAAATGAGATTTACTAATTAAACATACCTATTGTAGCAGACGTTGCATGAATTTGATGACCCCTGCTGGTCTAATAGTGCAAAAGAAAGAATTTTGGGGATAGGCAAGTCAACTTTTTTATATAGTGCAATAAGTTAATGGGTTTTTGCTGCTTTTGCCTAGTTTTTAGGCTGCAGAGAGATTAAAGGCGGCCTTAACTTTTAGTTTCTCTATTTTGTTGGTTTTGTTCTCATCATCATTTATCGGTTTTAGTTTGGGAACATCCAAAAATGTCAAAAGATTTGGTTAAAAAAGAAGATTTCTAATGCTAGTGTAAACTACTAATAAGACACGTTAGTCCCGAGCTAACGGAACCCAGCCACTGAGGATGCACAAGCCAGTGCATCCTTAGTGCCGGTCCCAAGCCCGGACAAATGGGGAGGGTTGCGTCAGGAAGGGCATCCGGCGTAAAATCTTTGCCAAATCAAATATGCGGATCATAAATAAGACTTCCATACCGGATTGGTCGATGTCCGGGTTACCAACGACCGCCACCGGTACTGTTAACCAGCAGGGTGTCGGTGGAAACTATGCTACTGTTGGGCGAAGGAGAAGGAGAGGGGGAAAGCATGTCCAGAGGCAGCTAGAGAGGAGGAAGGGTAGGCATGTGGAGGTGAAAGTTGGAACTTTGAATGTTGGCACTATGACTGGTAAAGGGAGAGAGCTGGCTGACATGATGGAAAGAAGAAAGGTAGGCATACTGTGTGTGCAAGAGACCAGGTGGAAGGGGAGTAAGGCCAGGAGTATCGGAGGTGGGTTCAAACTCTTCTACCATGGTGTGAATGGGAGGAGTAATGGGGTAGGGGTAATTCTGAAGGAAGAGTATGTCAAGAGCGTGCTGGAGGTGAAGAGAGTGTCAGACAGAGTGATGAGTATGAAGCTGGAAATTGAAGGTTTATTGCTGAATGTTATCGGCGCATATGCCCCACAAGTTGGGTGTGAGATGGATGAAAAAGAAGAATTCTGGAGTGAGTTGGACGACATGGTGGAGAGGGTACCCAAGGAGGAGAGAGTGGTGATTGGAGCCGACTTCAATGGACATGTTGGTGAAGGGAACAGAGGTGATGAGGAGGTGATGGGAAGGTATGGAGTCAAGAAGAGAAATGTGGAAGGACAGATGGTGGTCGATTTTGCGAAAAGGATGGAAATGGCTGTGGTGAATACATATTTCAAGAAGAGGGAGGAACACAGGGTGACGTACAAGAGTGGAGGAAAGTGCACAAAGGTGGACTATATCTTATGTAGAAGGCGCCATCTAAAAGGGATTGGAGACTGCAAGGTGGTGACAGGGGAGAACGTAGCTAGGCAGCATCGGATGGTGGTCTGTAGGATGACTTTGGAGACCAAGAAGAGGAAGCGAGTGAAGACACAGCCGAAGATCAAATGGTGGAAGTTGAAGAAGGAAGACTGTTGTGTGGAGTTCAGGCAGGAGTTAAGACAGACACTGGGTGGTAGTGAAGAGTTGCCAGATGGCTGGGCAAGCACTGCAGAAATAGTGAGGGAGACAGCTAGGAAGGTACTTGGTGAGTCATCAGGACAGAGGAAGGAAGACAAAGAGACTTGGTGGTGGAATGAGGAAGTACAGCAAATTATACAGAGGAAAAGGTTGGCAAAGAAGAAGTGGGATAGTAAGAGAGATGAAGAAAGTAGACAGGAGTACAAGGAGATGCAGCGTAAAGCAATGAGAGAGGTGGCAAAGGCAAAGGAAAAGGCGTATGGTGAGTTGTATGACAGGTTAGACACTAAGGAAGGAGAAAAGGACTTGTACCGATTGGCTAGACAGAGAGACCAAGCTGCAAAGGATGTGCAGCAAGTTAGGGCGATCAAGGATAGAGATGAAAATGTGCTGACAAGCGAGGAGAGTGTGCTAAGAAGGTGGAAGGAATACTTTGAGGGGCTGTTGAATGAAGAAAATGAGAGAGAGAGAAGGTTGGATGATGTAGGGATAGTGAATCAGGAAGTTCAGCGGATTAGCAAGGAGGAAGTGAGGGCAGCTATGAAGAGGATGAAGAGTGGAAAGGCAGTTGGTCCTGATGACATACCTGTGGAGGCATGGAGATGTTTAGGAGAGATGGCAGTGGAGTTTTTAACTAGATTGTTTAACACAATCCTGGAAAGTGAGAGGATGCCTGAGGAGTGGAGAAGAAGCATACTGGTACCGATTTTCAAGAACAAGGGCAATGTGCAGAACTGTAACAACTACAGAGGTATAAAGTTGATCAGCCACAGCATGAAGATTTGGGAAAGAGTAATAGAAGCTAGGTTAAGAGGAGAGGTGACGATCAGCGAGCAGCAGTATGGTTTCATGCCTCGAAAGAGCACCACAGATGCGATGTTTGCTTTGAGAATGTTGATTGAGAAGTATAGAGAAGGCCAGAAAGAGTTGCATTGTGTCTTCGTAGATTTAGAGAAAGCTTATGACAGAGTGCCGAGAGAGGAGGTGTGGTATTGTATGAGGAAGTCAGGAGTTGTAGAGAAGTATGTAGGAGTGGTGCAGGATATGTATGAGGGAAGTGTGACAATGGTGAGGTGTGCGGTTGGAATGACAGATGGGTTCAAGGTGGAGGTTGGATTGCATCAAGGATCGGCTCTTAGCCCTTTCTTGTTTGCAATGGTGATGGACAGGTTGACGGACAAGATCAGGCAGGAGTCTCCATGGACGATGATGTTCGCGGATGACATTGTGATCTGTAGCGAGAGTAGGGTGCAGGTTGAGGAGAGCCTGGAGAGGTGGAGGTATGCACTGGAGAGAAGAGGAATGAAAGTCAGTAGGAGCAAGACGGAATACCTATGCGTGAATGAGAGAGAGGACAGTGGAATGGTGAGGATGCAAGGAGTGGAGGTGACAAAGGCATTTGAGTTTAAATACTTGGGATCAACTGTCCAAAGTAACGGGGAATGCAGTAGAGAGGTGAAAAAGAGAGTGCAGGCAGGTTGGAGTGGGTGGAGAAGTGTGTCAGGAGTGATTTGCGACATAAGGGTATCAGCAAGAGTTAAAGGGAAAGTTTACAAGATGGTTGTGAGACCAGCTATGTTATATGGTTTGGAGACAGTGGCACTGACGAAAAGACAGGAGGCGGAGCTGGAGGTGGCAGAGTTGAAGATGCTAAGATTTTCACTGGGAGTAACGAAGAAGGACAGGATTAGGAACGATTATATTAGAGGGACCGCTCAGGTTGGACGGTTTGGAGACAAAGCAAGAGAGGCAAGATTGAGATGGCTTGGACATGTGTGGAGGAGAGATGCTGAGTATATTGGGAGAAGGATGCTGAATATGGAGCTGCCAGGGAAGAGGAGAAGAGGAAGGCCAAAGAGGAGGTTTATGGATGTGGTGAGGGAAGACATGCAGGTGGCTGGTGTGACAGAGGAAGACGCAGAAGACAGGAAGAAATGGAAACGGATGATCCGCTGTGGCGACCCCTAACGGGAGCAGCCGAAAGTAGTAGTAGTAGTCCCGAGCTAACGGGTCTGACCCTTTGGCCGAGCGGTTAGTGATGTCACCTTGTGGTGCAGTACACGTCGTATCGAATCCCGCACCGTGCAAGAAAATAACCGGTTACATTGGTGGCAGCGGTGGGATCCGGAAGTGTGCAGATCCTCAGAAGTCTCTTCGGAGCGCGGAATGACAAAGCGCGAAGGCGCGCTTCCGGGGAGGGGAGGGTGACGACTGTAAACTAGTAATAATACACGTTAGTCCCTAGCTAACGGATCTGATCCTTTAGCCGAGCGGTTAGCAATGTCGCCTTGTGGTGCAATACACCCCGCATCGAATCCCGCACCGGGCAAGAAAATAACCGGTTACGCTAGCTTCAGATATTACTATTCAATGTTTTAATTGTGCCACCGTAATGTTTTTGAGTTCAAATATCTCAATTTGGGGGCTTTTTCCGAGCAAATATATAGGACGCACTCTCCCAAGCGGAGAGGGCGATCAGGGACTTTCCCGTGATAGGCAGCGAGCGGCTCTGGCGCGTCCACCACAGCTACAGCTAAATGGATGCCTTTTGAGTACTGGTGTCTAGAGGAGGGCCTGGATCCCACTGCAGGTGCTCTGCCTCATATTCTCTCCTTTCTGCAACTTTTAGCTGACACGAGTTTGGCGTTCAGCGCGGTAAAAACGTACACAGCGGCTATTTCATCTTGTCACGAAGGTTTCGGTGACAGATCAATTCACAGTCACCGCTGGTAAAACGCTTTCTGAGAGGCGTGAGGAGACACCGGCCGGTCTCACGCTCTCTGGTCCCACATTGGGATTTAGCGTTGGTCTCACGTGCTTTGGCAAAAGCTCCTTTGGAGCAGGTGCCGCTTAAATTTCTATCATTCAAAACAGCGTTGCTGCGGGCATTAACTTGTGTAAATCTTGCAATAAAAGAGGCCATTTTTCTCGTGTATGCCGTTCAGCTCCTTCCAGTAATGTGCATGAGTTACAGTTAACTGACGTGCCCATGCTCTACTTAGAGGACTCGGTCCATGCCCCAGAGAGACTGCTCTGTAATGTCAGTATCATCTCTACTCCCACCGCCTCTGCAAAGGAGATACAACTCGTTGTGGACACAGGCTGTGCTTTAGCCATGCTGCCACACCACATTTACACTCAGTACTTCAGTACTAGCCCATTGTCTGCACCTTCCAACATGTTTGCGACTTACACACGGGGTTGCATTCCTGTGCTGGGATGCCTACAAGCCCAGTTATATGTGTGGGGAATGTCTCTGCTGCAGCCACTTTCTTTGTAGTGGTAAAAGGGACTGTGTTACTGGGTATGGGCTTGTTCACTGCCTTGTACCTTTCTATCAGAGGAGATACTGTTCTCACTTCAACCCCAGTGCCACCTACTTCTGTGATGTCCATAGGCACGACAACACCCCTGGCTACTGCGCCCTCTGAGATAGGGTGTGTTAAGAACTTTGTACACAAGGTGAAACTTGATCCTGCAGTCAAACTGGTGCACCAGAAGTTGCTGTTCTTGCCTTTTGCAATCAGGGATGCCATCTCTGCTGAACTGAGTCACCTGCTGAAGGCTGGTGTCATAGAGAGAGTTGATACCTCTGCCTGGGTTTCCCCCATAGTGGTCACAGGGAAGAAAAACAGTGGAATAAAAATGTGCACTGACCTTCGGGAGACGAACAAGGCTGTGGTCACAGATCATTGCCTCATGTCGATGAGCTGCTAGTCAACCTACGAGGTGCTAAGCTGTTCTTCACCATTGATCTGGCAAATGCATATTACCAGGTGCCCCTACACGATGACGGTAGAGACATTACAGCCTTCATTACACACGAGGGGCTCTTCAGATATTGTAGGGTCCCCTATGGCTTGGCGTCTGCACTCTGCCTTCCAAAAAATGATGGCAACCATCCTGCAGGGTGTATCTGGCGTTCAGAACTACCTAGATGACCTCATTGTCTATGGTGCCACTGCCGATGAACACAACCATAATCTCAGTACTGTACTGCTAAAACTGAAAGAGGCTGGCTTGGGGTTGAATGACAACAAGTGTCACTTCAGAAAGACTTCACTGCGTTTCCTTGGTCATGTCATCACTGCTGAGGGCATTATGCCTGACCAAGAACACTTTGATACCATCCTGAAAGCCTTGCCCCCATCTGATGCACCTGCCTTAAGGTCTTTTTTGGGCCTTGTGTCCTGTTACTCCAAATTTCTCCCCAACTTTGCCACATTTGTGGCCCCCATGCTTGAGTGTGCCAAAGACAAAGACACATTTACATGGACTGATGCTGCTCAAAGCAGTTTTGATGAACTCAAGCAGCTCCTGGTGGCCAGTCCAGCCCTCGCTCTTTGTGACCCTACTCTCCGTTCAGTGATCTCTACAAATGCGAGTGACTATGGACTGGGTGCTGTGTTTGCCCAGATACAGCTGGATGGCACAGAGAAACCAGTGAGCTTCGCTTCTCACATGCTCACTACAACAGAGCACAAGTAGTCTATAGTTGAAAAGTAGGTGCTGGCCATTAACGTGCAGTGAGGTCCATGGCTGGGTAGACAGAAGACAGCAAGCCAGAGGGTGGGAGGGAGTCAAAAATACATCCGTTCACAAAACGCAAGGCAGGTTAGCAATGTGCCTCATCGTTGATACTGAAAGACAATGTAAGAACAGACTACGCATGCGCAGAACTCCGAAACCGTTTGCTTTCATTCCACACGCCAGAGAGAGGCACAAGCAGACTTTGCCTCAGCAGCCTGCATTCACGAATGCTAGCTTTTGGAGCAAGCCATCCTGAATAGGGCATGCCTTTTATTGATAAAACACCAAGTTTTACATGATTTTTTATTATTTTTTACAACAACCTTAACAAATTAAAGTTTAAAAAATTTTTTTTTGTAGCTATCATATTTCTTTTTTTTCTTCTTCTTATTAGCCTGGGTGAGGCAGTGCCTCCCCTGCCTCCCCTGACTGCACATCACTGGTGCTGGCGTGTGTGTGGGCTACAGAAAAGTGGCGGACATACTTATGGGGCTGTCATTTTACCCTGCGCACCGACCATCAGTAGCTCACAACCTTGCTTACTACAAAAGGTATGGGTAGAGCTGGGATCTGCGTGGCCCACTGGTCAGCGCGTCTGCTTTGCTTTGATTATGATGTCATGTATCATCCAGGCTCCCAAAACCACACGTCTGACTGCCTTTCCTGTCTCCCTCTGTCTGTGCCTACTGACTCCTCTGCTTATGTGGAACCTTAACTAGTGGCGCTAATCTCCTCCACACTGCGCTCCCTTCCAGTTGCTGACTTTGAAGCTGCCTGCTTTGCGTGCCTTGAAATGACAGCTCTCGTGAACAGATTCATCGTGGTTGGCCACCCTCCATCTAAGCTGTGAACCAGGACTTGACACCCTACTATAAGGTGAGAGAAGAACTCTCAGACCATCTACTATCCTCACTTACTTGCTGTCCCTGTTGGGGACCTAACTGCATGCCTATGGTTGCCCCTGTTACCATAGGCCTCAGGCATGTAAAGACTGTAGAGCCTGTGTTGTACTCCCATCTTGAAAAAGGGTGGGGGGAGGCTGGTAGAGCAGATGAAACATCTCTTGTGGGTCCCAGGAATGAAGGCGAAATAGAAGTCGGTGGCAACCTGTGTAGGGCTGTCATTGACTCTGGTTCTCAAGTAACCAGCATTGCCTATGAGTTTTGGAGTAAACACTCTGGATTATGTCAGCAGAAGCTGCAACCTTCCAATATTCCTGTAGAAGGTGCTGGTGGCCAGAACGTCCCTCACCACGGTGCACTACACATCAGCCTCGGGGTCGTGGTTAAGGAGTATGACAATTTACCAGCTTTTGTTGTTCCTGAAACGGTACAGTTCCATGGTTCCACTACTTGTGGGGACTAATGTCATACGAACCTCGAGGCAACACCTTCAAGACATTTATGGCCAACAATTTCTCCAAAAGATCAAAGACAGCCATCCAGAATGGTATGTAGCACTGCTGGAGGTGGGCAAGACCAGACCTCGTGGTCCTGAAGGCAGAGTGGGCCCTGTTCAGTATGTTGGCAGCAAAAATTGGGTCCCTGCTGGTAAAGAGATAGATGTGAGGTGCAAGGTGACAAAGGGGCCAAGGAAAAGGTCCTACACTGCACTTATTGAAGCCCGGGCTTCTCTGAAGCTTCCGGAGGGACTTGCAGTGGGCAGGATCCTAGCTAATGTGAAGAAGGGGTGTGTACCCGTCCGAGTGATGAACTGTCCAAATGACCAGTGTCAGTAGAGCCTAATACTCACCTGGGGGACATTTTCTTGAGCCATCAGTACGAGTTGCTGCACAGAGATGTTCACATTCGGGAACAGATGCTTTTTTAAGGGGGGGGGCAATGTAGCATATCGGCTTTCTGATATGGGAACTAGGCGACCACTATGGGTGGGCTACCACTAGGGGTCAGACCCTTTAGTCGACTGGTTAACGTAGTCGCCCATGGTGCACGAGACCTGGGTTCACGTCCCAGCTGCGGCAGTTCCCATCTGCTCCCTGAATTCACTACATTGGTGTCGGAAGTGAGATGGTGAGACCGTGAGGCCATTAGAAGCACGTGCACCCAGAGGGGTGAGGGAGCTGATATGCTGAAGCACGGGGACGCACTTCCTGAGAGGGGGGGGGTAGTAGTGTAACGACCACAAATGACTAGACTCGCTAGCCCTTGGCTAACGGGTCGGACCCTTTAGTCGACTAGTTAACATAGTTGCCCGTGGTACGGGAGATCTGGGTTCGCGTCCCGGCTGCAGTGGTTCCTGGCTGCCCATGTCTTGAGACCAACTGCCGGCATGGCCAGAGACGGGAAAAGAGACACAGGAAGAGAGGCAGTGAGAGAGAAAGGGAAAAAGACAGGAAGAGATGCCAGAAAAGAGAGAGGAAAAGAGACAGGAAGAGTATCACTTACTGCAGGCTGTGAAAGGCGTCCCTGTGGGGTTAGAGAGTTTAATGCTGAAAGACCTAGGTCAGATGCAGGCTGACAACAGTGAAATTGAACCTGTATTGGAGTGGAAGCTCAACAGAAAATGTCTACCTGGGTGTGAGTTGGCTGTACAGGTCCAGCTGGTGAAGAGTCTGTGGGTCATGTGGGACTGTCTGGAAGTGAAAGGAGTACTGTACCGCAAATGGGAGTCCTCCAGTGGAGGCAGGGTGGTGTGGCAACTGATAGCACTGAAAGCCCTCAGACAGAAGATACTCAGGCTAGCTCATTACCTACCCACTGCAGGGCACGTTGGAGCCAACAAAACCCTGGCACGCATAAGACAGGTTCTTCTGGATTAGGCTGCGCAGTGATGTAGACAGCTGGTGCCAGAGATATGATGCATGTACTGCCACAAAAGGGCCCACCACGGCACCCCCGTGCCGAGATGCAGCAAATAAAGTGGGGGAACAGATGGAAAGAGTGGCCATTGACATTCTTGGTCCCCTGCCTCTGTCAGAAAAGGGAAACCGGTATATCTTGGTTGCCATGGATTACTACGCCATTCCAAATCAGGAAGCAACCACAGTAGCCGAAGTCTTGGTCAATGGGTTCTTCACAAGGTTTGGTATAACTGACAAAATGCACTGTGACCAGGATCGCAATTTTGAGAGTCAAGTATTCAAAAAGATGCGTCATCTCCTACAAGTCAAGAAGACATGCACAGCAGCTTTGCACCCCCAAAGTGACGGGATGGTAGAGTGATACAACCGAACTCTCCTGGTTCAACTGTCACTCTTTGACCAGAAGTATAGCCCAGTATCACAAATTACAAATTTGCCTCAGTGGGCTTCACAGCAACACAACAGCCTGTCCTTAGACCCTCTCATCGGATAAGGAACAACTCCCTGGTCGAAGTAATATGTGTATTAAAAGTTTTACAAGACGATGCTCATCCTGGCCGATATAAGTGACAGCCCATAAGCACTAGATGGCCCCCTCGCTCAATTTTCAAGTTTGCTTTTTCACAGCTCGAGATAAATGTGTCATGCAAATATCAGATGGCCGTTGTGTCTGAAATGAGGGGAAAGAAGACATGTTCAGGTTGAGGGAGAAAAAGAACAGGGGTTAACTAGATACAAAAACTCAAGATTTATTGAACTTTAAAATAGCCTTAAACGCCACTTAAACATTCATTGTAATATGTAAATACCTACATTACACTGAAAATGTCACCAACCACATAAAACTATGAATACAGAGAATCAGTTCAAACAAAAAATAAACTCACCAGCTGAAATAAAGATATCCCCAGATTTAACATAAAGGCCATGCACACAAGAATTTGTTAGTTGTTAGAAATGCTGGTTAATCAAAACCTTGATATTTTAGCCTAGTTTTGCAGGACAACTTGCCGACAAAAACACTTTAACCATTTTGTGGTCCACTTCTTTCCATGAGGGACACTATCACTGATATGAAAGGCAAAATTGGAGCCTTAAAAAGTAAAACTAGAAGAAAAAAACCCAGCCAATTTTCCTACATGCATGGATGTCCAAAGCCACTTCAGACATCCCTCTATTTTTGTAGAAAGAATGGAGAAGAGTACCAGAAGTACCAGCAGGCACATGGCCCGAAGACATGTCTGGCACATGTTCAACAGCAGTCTACTATGGCCTTGAGCCCTATAATGTTAGTGAAAAATGCAGAACATGACAGACTGACAGTCAGTACATGTCTATCCTACTTCTTGACATTTTGTCAAAGTTATAAAAAAAAAACCCAAAAAGATCATAGTAGCCCACTATAAGGGGTAGCCTATTAACATTGGGGCTATAATAGGGGAGAGGGTGTCAGAGTTGTCAGACCAAGTCTGTGAACTGTACACAAATGGAGAATCATGGTGTAGTCAGCAAGATGCCTGCCCTGACAGTGCGAGCGTCAGTTCAAGAGTAGGCACTCACGGCTCTTCAACAGTGCACAACAACAGCAGTCTTTTTTTCCGAATTGCACCAGAAAGAGTTTCTTCCCCAAGTCTGAAGATCTTGCAAGTTGCTCTTTTTGTGAGGTCAGGCTTGCATGTTTACAATTATTGTTTTTGAATAAGTAATTTCCCAGCTCCTTTCTGCTTTGTGGCTGCTTTACATGAATGTCAACATGAAACCATTCCATTCATACATAGCTGGAATGACTGACCATATATTTCCCATCGCATGTTTGTGCGGACAATGTTCATGGTAATTTTCTCATCAAATGTTGCATTTACATTTTTAAACAAAAGACATCTCACAGAGAATGGCACAGGGAGTCTTTGGTGCTCAGTCAATGTGATAGGAAATATAACATATTCAAAACGTATGATCAGTAATGCCAAACAATTGTTAGCACTATTTCCCAATATAGACCAAGGATGTTGAAGACAATGGACATCAAAAGGAGAGCTGCATTACAACAAGAACAACACATGGCAGAAGTGTTGTGCATGGCAATACATAAATCCTTCATTTTGGGTAAGGCTCCAAAGGCCTAGTTTTATGTTAAACATATTTCGATCTTTCTAATACCACTAGCCCTCTTCCTCAACACCCCAAGCTGTGCTCTCCTCAACATAACCATCTGCCCTGAGGGACACCAATAATTGTCAACCAGGTGTGCATTCTCTGTAGACATGACCAAATATTAAGTTACACTTCTGTACACAGAGCAATGTTAATTGGTCTATCCTGGGAATTATTCACAAAACTCCATTAGTTCTCTAAAGTATCATGTTACTGAAATTAAAATATTTTTATGTACCGGGTGGATTTTGAAAATCAAAAGCCGTATATATGCAGTTTTGCTTGAACATATTCTGGGAAATGTGTCAAAACTGCACAGTAGTTAAGGTCTCATGTTACTTGCATATACTTTAAGATATAATTACTAAGCTGTAGTTGCAAAAAATGACCAATTATTTTTAATGACTGTGGTCTTCCATAAACAGCACTGTCAGAGGAACATGCACTGTCCCTGTGACTGGAGGGATGGGAAAGACTGAAAACTATTGGGCATGCACAGCTGAGGGCACTGCCTGAAGACAAAAGTGCAGATAGATGGCTCTGGTGGGATGGCAAGTCCCAGACTAGTAGTGATCCAATAGACACACTACAGCCTACCATTAGCCCTTACACTGAAGGGATTCAGGCTAGCGCTATCAGACTGGTCTAGTCAAGTCGTTTTTGTTGCAATGTTGACAGGAGTGTTGTGAGGAGGCAAGCACAGATCCACAGATACGTTGAAGATCTGTGTCAATGAACATGACCAGACCAGCCGGTGTAGGTTCACCTTCATGTACTGTGATACGTCTTATTCCAAGAAGGCTGACACAGTAAGAGTCCCAGAGGAGTTCCAAAGGTGTTCCAGTGTAAGTCCACCTCTGTTCAGCACCTGTTTTTATTGCATGATAAAGCCAGGCTGTGGGGCCATGCGAGGGGGAGGCCTCTGGGGCAGAGCAGGAGGATACTGGGACAAGAAAGGGTTGGGGTAGCTAGAGGGGACACTGGGGTAGTGCTGGCTTGCTCTAGGAGGAATGGGGGGGTATGGCGCTGAAGTGTAGAAGACAGCAGGCTGTGGTGCTGGAGCAGCAGCTGGAGCTGGAGTGAGGACTGGCTGTGATGGAGGAGGTGGGGGTTTTCTCCTGGGCTGAGGGAGAGGAGAGCTACTGCCACTGGCCTCAGTGAAGAGGGGTGATGGTCTGGCTGCTGACATGTCCTGAGAGCGGGAACTCGAGGGCGGAGCCTGGGGGAGCCGTTGGCCCTTCAGCACCATCTCCTGCAGCTTTTCAATCTTCACTCTTCTCAGGTGAGCCAGCTTCCTCTTGCTCTGGTATGTGTCGATGAATGTATCCAGGGTCACGTCACCATCCAGGAAGGAGTCAGCCATGTTCTGTGGTAGAGGTGTGAGGATTGGGACAGCTTTAGAGAAAATATATAAACACACTATTCTGATACAAACACTAGCCACTACATAAGCTCAAAGCCTTGTTGCATTGTGATGGTGGAAAGAAAAATAAAATTGATGTCCTTGGGGTCGGGTGGAGGGAATCATTGTTCAACATAAAGGCAAGACAAAAAACCTCTGGATGATTACAAAGAAAGAAAGGACCTTGTTTTTGATGGAAACAGCAATATGATGTCTATGCCAAGTCAAAATGTCATCTAACAAAAAAAAAGTAGGCCTACAACACGCTGTGAAGCTTCTGATTTAGAAGACAAACCAAAAGAACATATCTGTGCATTACTGAGGCCCCATGTGACTGAGGGAGACACAAAATCAAGTTGGAAGAAAGAAACATAATGCTTACCTCTGTCTCCTCTTCTATTTTAGCTCCCTCTGCCTGCAGCAGGGCCAGCAAAGTGTCCAGGGAGGTGTTTCCTGACTTGTGATCTGTAAGGGGACAAACCAAATGTTATTTTTCTAAGAGAGACACCTAATCAACTAAATGTAATACACAGACCTAACAGCATTAGGTCTGTGATTGACTTAACAATGTAACAACATGAATAGCACTTCTGCCCTACATGTTAAGTATTTTGTGTGCTGTGTCTCGCATGCACAGTAGCATGCCCAACAAACACTGGAGCGATATGAAACTGCTATCAATTAGCAAATTCAGAGAGGACGTCATTAAGCTAAAATAAAGTGTGTTGTCAAAACTCAGCAAAACAATCCAGCTTCACTTGATGGAGAGGTTTTGTGATGACTTTCTGGAAGTGCCAGTCAAGGTCCTGTGAATGGAACTTACACAAAGTCATAATAACGCTCTGTTTAATGTGTACTTGCAAAGCCTCCATAAATCAACTGAAATGGGCTCAGCGGTCTAAGCTACAAGTCTGTTTTCTTTGTGTTCTTGAGCAGGGCTGGAAGTGTTGACTTTCAGAGAGTTGGAACAGCTCCCGACACCCTGGCAATATACAAGTAGAAAGGAGGTGTCGATCTCTGCTTTGCCATTGTTTATTCATCAGCATTCCACCAGGCGCATAATATACAAGCTGAACCCATTATCATAAAAGGAACACCAAATCTAGTCCAAGTCAACATGCTATTCTAAATTCTCTCATGTGCATGAGGATCCAAATCACCTAATTTGCACCAAGTAGAGCCATTTAATCAGTGAACTCCAGTAAGAGACAGAAGGAAACAGTGCATGTGTATGAGCATCTGGCTGGGGAAAATTAACAAGACACAATCTCCATTTCTTCAAAATTATCGCTTCTGTGCCTTTCAGCAAGGTGCTTCACTCCCAAAAGCTCTCTACTGGAATTCTATTGGAACAATACTGGAATTCTATTGGAATTCTTGGATGTGCTTGTAATTGGTTGCCTGGTGAGAACATTTATTGAAGTAACCCTTCCCCACACTTGCAACAATGTCCTTTGCTGTAACTGTAAATAAAATAATATTCTTAGCCACAGCTTGCCTGGGAAAACAAGGGAGATGAGTGAGTGAAGGGTGTGAAAGAGGGAAAGAAAGAAGAAACGAGAAGGTGACCAAACTAACACTTCTTGACGACCACCTTTCCAGTCTAGGGCCATTTTGAAAAGAAAAAAAAGATGGGCTTGATTTAACCAGCGTTATCGCAACATGATGCAGGTTATTTCACAGCTGTTTGAGCCAGTGTACCCTCTAAATAAGAATGACCACTGCTGCTCACCATTATTGATGGTTTCTAACAATCCTCTCACAAAACAAAAAACTTTCAGGGTAGAGAACTCTGGCATCATTATTGTGCTGTCCTGGTAGTTATAATGCTATGATGCTATAGATTTTTGTTGGTGTACTGCACCATTTTTTCTCCCAAGAATTCCGATGAATCATTCACAGTAGGACATATGAGAGGGTATTGTTCATCAGTACAGTCACTGTGGAAATATCACTGGATTTGTTGAGTGCCAAATTTTACTAGAGTGTAACTAAATGAATGCTCAAACTGGACAGAGACTCCTTTCCTGGCACAAAGCCTTTCCTTGGGTCATTTCGCCATTCTCTCACACTCAAAGGCGTATCAACAGCACTCTGCCACACAAAGCAGTGACTTCGGCCTAAGAAGAGAGCCTGTCGGGCAGAGACAACAATGCGGGCCTGGCGATCATGGGACAGCTATTTAGTAAACGAATCCACATCGGCCTCCACTGAGATTTCAAGAGGGAGTTGTTTTGGCTTGCCTAGCTGCCTTTCCCTCTCCCACCCTCCTTTTCTCCTCCCCCTATGATAATCCGTCTCTCCCTCCCACCCATCCACCAACCATGGCTGTTTTGTCATGGCCCGCCTAGGAGCACAATGGCCCACTATGGGATCCCGGCCTTTGGATGTGCGTGTATTTTTTTTTTTTTTTGGGGGGGGGGGGTTGCTTTATGTACAGTTAGGCTTCTGTGATGCACAGGCCACCCATTACTATGGGAGAAGGATGGAAGGGTGGACTTAACGCACAGAAACCAGACAAACTGTGTCAAGCAGAGTGCTTTGTGGACCAAGCAGCCATGTCCTTCCCCAGCTGCGCTGCTGCTACTGCCCCTCACAGCAAATCCACAACTAGGACAGCTAGCGCATAGAGGGAGGGGGAAGTCACTGGGTAACCTACATTTGACAAAAGCCATCTGCAATCAACAAACAAGACCAGTGAGGCTTTAGCTACTTCTAACTGAGGAAAAAAATGCCACAAGGAGAGGGCTTTGGAATTTAAAAGCAGCTTTAAAAGATCCCTGTATTTATTATTATTTTTCTAACAATGGCATATAACTGTTAAGAAGACAGCAGGCTATACCTTACATAGGGCTAGAGATCACTGTCAGGGAACACAGCAGAATTTAACTGTTATCACTTATACTAAAGAAAGGACAAAAGCCAAAAGTTGTTGGCATGCTATTTTGCTTCTTGGCAACTGTTGCATCAGCTAAGGTCACAAGTATGGCCACTCAGAACACCGTGAATGTGTACCAGGGAGGGGTAAAAACAGCTCTCAGTCTTTTCAAGAAACTGCAGTGGGAATCCATTCTACATCTGGAACCTCATCAGCACTAGTACACAGCGGTATAGCTTCTCCTGCAGCAACATGATACAGAACCTCTGCGTCTGGCCAAGGCGTTTAATGGGAAACACAGGAACTGGAGAAACTGGTTTGTCTTGTGCGTCATTCAGCAGAAGAACAAACAGCTGGGGTGGGGGAAATAAAACTGTGCAACATCTTATCTTCCTATTACCATTGCTGATTGAAAAAGCTCAAAGCACGCTTCTTTTTTTTGGAAACAAGCTGAAAAATCAGAATCTATATGAACTGGAAATGGTCTCCATATTAATAGCATGACAGCAAAGCACATCAGCTTTTAATACCTAGGGTGGACTTGCGGAGCTGATAGGCCTCAAAGCTTTCCTGAAGACAGCTGTACTGCTTGGTGAGCTGATCCTTCCTGTGTTCCAAACTGGGCTGCAGGGCCAGGTTCTGCTCTGCCAGGTTCCGGTTACTGGCCAGTGTCATCTCCTTGTTCTGCTGGACCTCCTGCATCTGCAACAAAACATAGAGACCAGTACTGAAGGGGGAACACAATAGCATGTGGATGAATCATTTTTTCAGCTGTAGAGTCAACTGATCACGTCCCTTGCAAGTTTAGTTACTGCTAAGTAGGGCTGCAAGATACTGACAAAAATTGTGATTTTCAACATAATCGTGTGTATTCAGCACATGAGAAAATTACAATTAGAGGGACAGATAAAAGATGCTGATCAACAGGATTTACTCAGGCTGTAATGAAAAATGTTTCCCTTTGTGTAACTAAGGCTGTGTTTATACCTCTAGTCTGGTTCTTTGGTCTGTACCAACTGGTGCAAAAAGTTACTTTGGTGAATTCTGCATTTGGTCTGCTTAGGGTTCACATCATCCTTCCTGCAAGTGAATCAAAAGTCAAACGGACCTACTGATAACTTATTTCACTGGTTAGCCTTGGTGACCATGTATCCTACAATGTACTTCAGGAACTAAGGACAGATGCAAAATGACTGCCAGGATTTGTTTGTGGTCTGCTTAACACTGCAAACAGAGTGACCTTTATGTTGTACTACACAACATTTTGACTCCTTGTCTCCTGGCCATCCCTACATATTGAGATGTCCCGTACTTTGAAGCACTATAACAAAAGTACATGTTTCTTAGTTTAAACATTGATTCATTTTGATTATTATCCGATAGCAATCTCTGGTATTCTCTTGTTTAAACATCTCCAATCTCACACTCACAATTTGATTGGTCGGAAATTAACACACTCTTCAGCCAAAAAACACCATCAAAGGACACGAGCGCCGCTTATTTACCATTGGTTATGCTTATAGCGGTTTATTTTCTACCTGTTATTCAAGCATATTATATGTTGTTGGGATATAAATGAGTCAAATCATGACCAATACAGGCGTCTGGGTAGCGTGGTGGTCTATTCCGTTGCCCATCAACACGGGGATCGCCGGTTCAAATCTCCATGTTACCTCCAGCTTGGTCGGGCGTCCCTACAGACACAATTGGCCGTGTCTGCAGTTGGGAAGCCGGATGTGGGTATGTGTCCTGGTCGCTGCACTAGCGCCTCCTCTGGTCGGTCGAGGCACCTGTTCAGGGGGGAGGGGGAACTGGGGGGAATAGCGTGATCCTCCCATGCACTACGTCCCCCTGGCGAAACCCCTCACTGTCAAGTGAAAAAAAGCAGCTGGAGACTGCACATGTATCGGAAGAGGCATATGGTAGTCTGCAGCCCTCCCCGGATCAGCAGAGGGGGTGCAGCAGTGACTGGGACAGCTCGGAAGAGTGGGGTAATTGGCTGGATACAATTGAGGGGGAAAAAGGGGGGGTGACCAATACCCATTATGTCAAAGTTCAATACCTTTTTTTTTTTTTACTTTTATTTTGGTAGCCTGTAAAGAGTGGGCTTAGAAATCTGTCCCATTTTCTCACAAAATGTTACTGTTTGTCTTGTATTTGAACTGTTTGCATTTGGTCACCCTATAGTTAAAAATGTGTCTAGGGCAAACATGAGGGAGAAAGTGCAACTCTGTCCATATAAAAATATACGAGTTTGTAATTATCCAATATGTCAGACTTTCATCAGATACTGAATCACAATGATCAGACATTGTAAACAAAAAGGCAAACACGGACAGATGAGGTAGAATGCCTCATTTCCAGAAAATTCTATTTATTTTTCATGATTTCCATTTTGGAATCGGGCCGAGGTCCAGCTTTTCAGGCTGTCTCGGTGTGGTTGTTTGGTCTGCCCCAGAGTTTGAATGACATTGTTCATATCTGCTCTAAATTAACCGGACTACATGGGCAAACACACCAGAGTTCCTTTATACCGCACAAAACACGTCAAGTGTGAACACAGCGAGGGAGCTCTCACAACATTGGGAAGCATTTGGAAGAATGTCTCCTCTGATCAAACACTTGCAGCTGTTAGCAAACTGGAAAATTGCAATCAACTTGTTTCCGTGTGTGGTACTTAAGATAAGAGATATTTATTACCTGCAATTAATTTTGTGTTATGTGTATTGCTGTTTCCTCGATTAATTTTGACTTCACTCTTTGTACCTTTTGTTATTTAAAGGGATGCATGATGATATCGGCACCAGATAGGTATCGGCCAATAAAACTTAAGGAAGTTAATTATCAACAGATATGAAAATTTCTGCCAATGTGCCTGACCGATAAGTTGACATGTTAACTATACACACGCAATGATGCTAAATGTTTATTATGAGCACCGTTAACAAGCTTCAACATGTCAGCTGAATGGAAGAAGTCCAAAGTATCTGAAAACAGATAAATGTAATGATTATAATAACAAAATTGCTATTGGCAATGCTTGTAAAGCACCAGTGATGAGAAGAGGGGTAAAACCACACTCCTTTAACATTACCGATTTAATTATGCATCTTAAGAGCCATCATCCTGACCAGGCAAGAAAAAATAGTGCCAGCGAAAAACCTGTCAGAAGCCTCTACTTCAGTCATTTGACAAAGCTAGGAAATATAGCAGCAACCACACAAAAGTGAAAGTCCTTAATAACAAAATAATTGAATTCACTGCTCGTCATAAACAGCCTTTTAGCATGATGGAAGATGTGGGCTTTTGCAGGCTTGATGATGTACTGAGAGCCACGGTACGCTAGACCTTGCCATCGTTACTTTTCAGATGTGGCCTTACCTGAACTGCAAAGCATCGTCTCCAATCACACAGAGAAGCTCCTCATTGATGCCATTCATATTAGCTTCACCACGGACATCTGGACATCAAGTCCAAGTTCCATCTGCATGGTGAGCATCACTGCCCAGTGGACTGACGAGGACTTCATGTGTATATATCAGCAATCGGCCAAAATGAGTTTGAAAATATCGGCACATCGAATATCGGCAAAAATCCAATATTGTACAACCCTAGTTATTTACTCACTTATCTGCTACAATTATGCATTTATTTTTCCCCTCTGTGCCATAAAAGGTATATCTTACCAACTGATCAAAACTTGCATTGAATGTTTAAAAAAAAAAAAAAAAACATGGAAAATTCCTCACACTTTAGTGCAGTGATCTCGTTTTTTTTTACCCCCCCCCTTTTTTTTCTCCCTAATTGTACTTAGCCAATTACCCTATTTTCCGAGCCATCCCGGTCGCTGGTCCACCCCCTCTACCAATCCGGGGAGGGCTGCAGACTACCACGTCTCCTCCGATACATGTGGAGTCACCAGCTGCTTCTTTTAACCCGACAGTGAGGAGTTACGCCAGGGGACGTTGCACATGGGAGGATCACGCTATTCCCCCCAGTTCCCCCCCCCCGAACAGGTGCCACCACCAACCAGAGGAGGCGCTAGTGCAGCAACCAGGCCACATACCCACAGCCAGCTTCCCACCCGCAGACACAGCCAATGAAGACCATGACCACAGACCATGAAATAAATGTCACAAGGGCATTAGAAATAAAACAAATAATCCCCGTTCATTATAACATAATTTTTTTTTTTTGGATTTACCCCCCTTTTCTCCCCAGTTGTATTCAGCCAATTACCCCACTCTTCCGACCCGTTCCGGTCGCTATTCCACCCCCTCTGCCGATCCGGGGAGGGCTGCAGACTACCACGTCTCCTCCGATACATGTGGAGTCCTCAGCCGCTTCTTTTCATCTGACAGTGAGAAGTTTTGCCTGGGGGGACGTAGCGCATGGGAGGATCACGCTATTCCCCCCAGTTCCCCTTCTCCCCCGAACAGGCACCCCGACCGACCAGAGGAGGCGCTAGTGCAGTGACCAGGATACATACCCACATCTAGCATCCCAACCGCAGACACAGCCAATTGTGTCTGTAGGGACGGCCGACCAAGCCAGAGGTAACGGGGATTCGAACCGGCGATCCCCGTGATGGTAGGCAATGGAATAGACCGCCACGCCATGCGGACGCCCCATCACCTTTTTCAATGAAGATAGGAAATATGACAATATAGGAATCAGAAGAAAGAAACAATTTTTTTTTTACTCGTTTGAAGAAAAAACAATTTTTTAGGACTAAGCCACATGTCCTGATGTTGGTTTTTTTTTTTTGCGCTACAACTTTTTTTTTTTTTTTCATTTCAATTTAACTGTGTCCCAGCTCCCTGCTCCTCAAAAAGCCTTTTGCCAGGCTATAATTATAAATAGTGGGCAGCACGGTGGCACAGTGGTTAGCGCAGTCGCCTCATAGTAAGAAGTTCCTGGGTTCGAGCCCCTGGGTAGTCCAACCTTGGGGGTCGTCCTGGTTCATCCTGTGTGGAGTTTACATGTTCTCCCCGTGTCTGCGTGGGTTTCCGGTTTCCTCCCACAGTCCAAAGACATGTAGGTCAGGTGAATCGGCTGTACTAAATTGTCCCTAGGTGTGAATGTGTGTGGGTGTATGTCGGCCCTGTGTGATAGTCTGGCGGCCTGTCCTGGGTGTTTCCCCACCTGCCGCCCAATGACTGCTGGGATAGGCCCCAGCATCCCCGCAACCCTGAGAGCAGGATAAGCGGTCCAGAAAATGGATGGATGGATAATTGGAAATAGGATTTTGTCTCACCTACGCTGTCTAGTTCAAGTTATAGTTCTGAAGATTTCCATTTAAACAAATATCGCTTTTGATACTTTCTAGGCTATCGCTGGCACTTTAGAGTGGCTAATCCATGAATATTCAAATCATGAAGACTTTTGTTGCAGACCTTTTTAATGGTTACTGTCAAGTAGAACTTTACTAGCAAAAAAAAAAGTGCAGCACATAGTACAAGGGTTCTCAAACTTATTACTAAAAGGTGTGAATCTGATTTTCACTCAAGGTCAGAGGTCCCGAACACTTGGCGATAACAGAATAACATAATCAATTCACTTATAAATTTCGTTATAAGTTATTGCTTTTGTAATGTTTTGCAAAGACCCGCCCTACTCTGAATCTAACCCGAACAAAAACTCGCATATTGGTACTTATTGTCAATCATGGTCGCGCTAGTTTCTCTCCTCTGCTCTGTGTTTCAATGAGGGTGGGGCTCAGCCCCTTCACACACACACACGCACACACGCATGCACACACACACACACACACACACACACACAGCCACGTGGAGGAGAGTGGGTTAACCAGGTGAAGTGAAGACGGTGTCACTTGAGTTGACGACAACTACAATCGTTACATTACTGTAAGTGCAATAAAAGCGTCACACCACCCCCAAAGCAAATTCTCCAGTGGAGCGTGAATGTGTGAATTCGGCAGCAACAGCACACAAAATAGAAAACGTTACACTTCATCATGTACTGTATTAATAACACGAGGTATGGGCTGGGTCCGTATTGACTCGCGGTCCGGACTTTGAGAACCCCTGACAGTGTTTTAAGTCTTCAGTGTAGCAGCCAAATAGGAAAGAAGGCAAGTACTAGTACAAGTGGGTTTGGAGAATAAGCCAAATTGTTGTGGTTAACCAGCAAGATGGTAGTGAGATCAGTTATGTTGTGTGGTTTGGAGATGGTGGCACTGACTAAAAAACAGGAGGCGGCAGAGTTGAAGACGCTAAGATTTTCATAGGGAGTGATGAAGAAGGGCAGGATTAGGAACAATATATTCGAGGGACAGCTCAGGTTGGACGGTTTAGAGACAAAGCAAGAGGGGCAAGATTGAGATGGTTTGAACATGTGTGGAGGAGAGGTGCTGGTTATATTGCGAGAAGGATGCTGAAGATAGAGCTGTCAGGCAAGAGGAAAAGGAAGGCCAAAGAGGAGGTTTACGGATGTGGTGACAGAGGATATCTAGGTGGCTGATGTGAAAAGAGAAAGATGCAGAAGACAGCAACAAATGGAAACGGATGATCTGTTGTGGCGATCCCTAACGGGAGCATATGAAAGTAGTAGTAGTAGTAGTAGTAGTAGTAGTGGTAGTACCAGTAGTTGTTAACCAGCAGTAATAGCAGGACAAACTCATATAAAGGCAGATACCAAAACAACAGCAGCTAAAACTCAGGCTTATCATTTTTTGTTTTGCCGACAGTGAGGATGGGGCCGTTACAACTCCACCAGCAATTGTTAGCCTACATTTCGAATGGATTTCTTGGACTCAGGGTGCTAACACACCACTGCAACATAATACAAATAAATTCGAGTTGACTTTATTCAACAAAACTGTCATAGATTTTGGAAAAATTAAGGCAAAATTTGCTACCGAGTAAAAGATAAGCATAGCTAGAATCTCAGTAATGGAAGATTTGAAAAAGAATCTGCTACACCTTCTCAGAGGAGTCTTTTACACAGCCAATCAAACTGTTTCAATGCTGAATGCAATAATGTGAGAACACTAAAAATACACCTGTCCAGTGTAACACTCAGTAACAGAATACTTTGAAATAGATAAAGTGACCCTTTTTTGTATGTTGGTTCAAAAGATAACAAAAGCGGCTTAATAAGCCTGTTATCACTGTGGCTTTCACTGTCATCCTTAGAATTAACAACCTACCATCAGCAAGAACCAAAATCTTTCATTCTGTGCGACCCACTAAAAAGGGGAGAGCCTTAAATAGCATCCACAACTCCAGACCTATTCTGTCAAAAACCAAACCCATAATTGTTTGCTCGAGGAAAAGTTTTCCAATGCTCCGCTCTTAAGACCAACTACAGTGATAGAAAGACCACAGAATAATCTCAGGAAATGTAGGTCAAGGGCTGATCTGGACAACCCCAGACCTGTGTGACAACCTGCCACTAAGACAGGTTGGCATGTAATTCAAACACAAAACACACATATGGCAAAGAAATGTCTTCGAAAATTCTTATGCTCAAATCGCGGCTATGTTTCTTCCTCTCTTCATTCTAACCACAATCACATCAGATATCACCACATTTCCACATCAACTGAGAGCAATGCTGACAGCCCGTGAACCTTGGGGAAGGTGTAAAGCCAAACACAAGATGGAGAGGAAGTTGCTTAAGGGTTAGTGAGGATCTGCTCGTAAAAACAACAAGGTTGCCAATTTCAAATCCCAGGAAGTCTGGTAAATGTGGAAATGGAAAGTAGATGGGCATTGTTCTTCTGTGTCCCTTAATTCAATCACTACCTTAAAAGTGCCCTTGACAAAGTTGCTCAATCTTCAATTGCACTCGCTGAGCCACCCACAGGCAAACAACTGGACAGAGTGGCTGTACAGGCTGTGGACGTGTGAAACTCTATAAATACCCACCCTTTCCAGGTTTTAAAAAAAGGTAAGATGACTACACTCAACTTTATCTTGATTCACTTAAAATGAGCTTAAATAGGCAGAAACATCATGCAGTGGCATTATGTAACTAGGTCACCTGGGCATCAAGATCACACCAGACCCTTATGCAGGGATTATACTACATGAATTCAGCCCAATTTTGACACAATTTTGTCATCGCTGACAAATCTCCAGCGTCAGACCCATTTATGAACATCAGGAATGACGAACGGGTGTCTTTACCCCATGTAGTGTGACATAATCGAAGAACAGCGATGTGGCATCTGGGACGCCCCACGATGAAAGTCTAGCATGTCAGAATTTTTTGTATTTTCCTGCCTAGTCTGACAACTCCAACAACATGTTCCTTTCAGCTGACCAATAGGGTGACAGAGTGCTCTCCAGTGCACATATGTAAACATGGCAAAGGCAGAGAGATGCTGCTGTTGCTGTTGTCAGATGGAACGATGAAACTGAGGAAAGGTACATTGAACAGCGGCAACAGTACCCCTTTCTTTTTGATGCTTCCTTGAGGGAGTACCATGACAGAATAAAAAAAGATGGGCTAAATGGCGAGAAATATCGGAGGTTCTTCAGCAACCCGTTGAGTCGCTGACTAAGCTATGCTAGGTTATCATTCCCCAGTAGCACTAGCCGCAGCAGCGTCCACAATTTTTTTTTAATCTTATTTTCTTTTTGGAACACAAGACCGCCAGCATCACACATAGCACTTCTGTAGCCATGATTAACAATTTCTTGACCGTCCTCCCTGAAAACCTATGAAATCACGCAAGATCGTGAAAGGCAGCATATGATGATTGGTCGGGGTCATACTTATAATGATGCCAGTCTCCCGGCCAAGACACAGCAAGAATTTATGGCTCTATGATTACCAAGTCTGACATGGTGACCATGGTGAAAGACAAAAATAACGTGTAGTGTGATCCCAGCTTTATCCAGCCAAAACATAATCTTAACTGGGTGTGTTGGATTAAAGATAAAGGTTGCCATCTTCACAATCATTGTGTTTATTACTCCAAGACCTGTTTCCCTGTCTGGACTTGCCTCAAAAACATGTATACCTCACAAACAGCCTTTGAGAAAAGTTATAACTGTACTGCAGAACACAAATGATGTGTGTCTCAATATATGGCACATGTCTTAACACAAGCATGTGTTAGGAGGACCCAGTTGGATCATAAACAAACTCAGGGACATTGCCAATATCTTCTCCAGAATAAATACTACCAGCATCATTCCGAGAAACACGTGCACATTAGAAAGGTATGCTGTGCAAGTTGAGAAGATGATTGCCAAAAGCAAATCTTGTGCTTGTATTGGAAATAAGCAAATGTGTTCATACACTAGGGCTGTACAGACAATACATCTCCCTCTCAGGTTTCATCCTCCGAGTTATGTCACCTACTGCTTTTGTTCCCATCCAGGGCATTAGAATAACTTTTTACAGTTGGGCTACACCTTCACAGAGGCATGCCCGTCCGTGCTTGACTTGTTCTCCCCAACCTTCACTGTAATCTTATGACTAACTTAAGTCAATGACTGCAATGTCATTGCAGCAAACAAGTCCCTCCCTCTCTGTAACCTATGGGGAGAGGAAAACGAAACCATGGAGACAGGGCGTGGACTAAAAACAGAACAGCCAGACCAAGAGGTTGGCTGATAGCACAACATGAAAATTACCACTACCATATGGTTTCCTTGACATTTTGCCAGGGGGAGCCCAACTCATATCAATTCTCACGTTAACCTGTGTATTTAGCAAACGAGGGGTTATTCCACACATTACAAGATTTTGCCAGCATTGTTGTGATCCAACATAAGCTTCTGACATGGACATGGACCTATGGAATGCTGGGGTCAAAGTTACAGTTCCCTACTGATGGATGTAAAAAAAAAAAAAAAAACTTAACCCTACGTCTTCCGTCACCTTTAAGATCAAATTGCTAATTCTGTTTCTGTTTTTTAACAACACAGGAGCATGTACAAGCAGACTGAAAATGGGTCGTACAGAACAGAGATAGGGTGTACAGACAAATTAGCTGGGGGGCGGGGTTATGAGAGAGAGAGAAAGAGATTAAGGTTTCTTTAAGTAAATTGTTTTTATAGTGTGACAGATACTAAGAAGTGAGCGCTTTCCTGCATGGGGTGGTCAAGTCATCACCCCCAGCCCACCCACCCCGAATTAAGGAGCCTGGGGGGCTGATTTAGGGTGCATAAAGCAAGCCGACTAGCTGAAAAAGAGGAGAAGGGGAGTGAGAAAATCTTTTGTTTCACAGTACTGACGTTTTTATGGACCATCTCTTCCAATTCCTAGAGCATGTGCATGACCATGGTCTTCGCAGTTGCTTACATTGAAAAGAGGCTTGCCTGCATGACACGTGAAGTGGAAATGCTGGCATACGGGCACCTGCCAAATGGGGTGTAAATGTAGTTAAATTTTACAATCAAGCTCTCCCGCCCCAAGAGAAAAGCCGGGCATTTTGTCCGCAAGGTCAAAGCCGTTTCTTAAGTTTGTCTAATTATATACAAATAGCTGGCGTTTAAAGTTACACCATTTGATCCTTCTCATATCTTTTTAAAAAGAGATTCTGTAAAGAGTCCAGGCCCTTGGTCGATAGGTTTGTTGTAATAACCTGTCTGTTTTGAGATGCAAAACGTCCCGTTTCCCAATAAATCTACAGAGAGCATGTCAGGGAGGCAGAACAAAGGGTTAGAAAAAAAAAAAACAGTATCCGACCGAGAAGTCGGAACAGCGGCTCGGTTACAAAAAGCTGATTTCTTACCTCTTCCATTTCGTGTACAATTTTTGTGAGTTTCTCGTCGTCATCCAGCAATTCGTTGAGCTGTGACATCGTGTATGCGCTAAATTTATTGGAAGAATTAGACATATTGGCTGTGTTTTCGTGGTTCTCCTCGCCTCGGGTCGTCTCTTTCTTTTCACGCCTTCCGCCTGTGACAGCTGACTGAGCTTCCTTTACCGGAAACCGATCGTCTGGACCTTTTTTGATATTGCGAAATGACGTCATTTTGTAGTAACATACGGGTAGTCGCAAGATGGCCGGCGGTTCGCTGTACTGTCGCTACCATTGAACAGATATACATTTTGGTGTCACTGCCGTCAAACCAATCAGTTCTATTCTCACTTTAAAAAAGGGTGGGGAGAAAAAAGGTCTGAAGTAGGGAAATAACAACTTAAATAAGGACTGTGATTGACACAGTGCAAATCTACTGACAGATTTGTTTTCTATGCTCTTTTCAAGTGATCAGTGGAGAGTTTGTTGTATTTTTTTGTATCATCATTGTACTTTAAGTGTAAATAACTGCTTCAGGATTCATGAGTGCTTCAATAAGACAGCATTTGACTCGTAGAGCAGAACTAGACGGTGACAAATATGTGTGAAACACAGCTCCTGTTCAGAGAAAATTAGTTGCTGTTCATTAGAAAAATATAGCATTACTGGTGATTTGGGGATTTTGGCTTGTGAACAATCCACCATATTGTGGCTAATTTTGCCCTACAAACAGGATAAATGTAGCAAGGTAAATAACAAAAGTAAGCAAAAGATGAGTAGAATAGAAAAAGAAAATATAATTAAAGTCAAAATATCAAAAGGAAATGGAAATAATTTCACATTTGTTGCTACATACAGTACAGAATACAGATACACTATTCTGAGGTATTTAGCTTAGGCAACAGCTAATTTAAGGTGATATTTATAGATTTTTTAAGAGTTACATTTATTTAGTATACAACCGTTTATCAAGGATATTCATTGAGAAATATTTTTTTTCTGATTATGTATTTGTCATTGTGACAGCTTATTAAATTCTGCATTCCAATTTTGAGTAAGAATCGGGAAATAGATTTAGAAAGTCTTTTTTTTCAGCAAAATTTTGCAGACAAAATAATTGACAAATTCAAGAGGGCTTTTACAGTTTGTATAATAAAAGACATTTTTCATATAGTTCACATCTTTGATCCAAATAAAGAGAGATGCAGGGTTTGGTCTTTTTTGGGAAGTAGTTAAAAGGTGGCAACATAGACTGGTGACATCATATAAATTGATCATGTATTTTCTTTTGTTTTTTTTATTCATTAATAAGTATATTTACACTTCCAAGTACTGACTCTTTTTATCGATTCACAGGGCATTTGTTAATTGTAGAATAGTAGGGTTTGGATTAAAGACTGATTTCCACTGTTCTCTTTGTAGTAACTCAGATGAACTAATACCTCACTTGTTTTAGGAATACACATTTAATAGACCCATGGAATGCTTTAAAACACTTTATAAGTAGCATAGTGAATGGGCACCTACAAGTGAACGTTGAATAGACATGATGAGCCTGTTTAATGTCAATGATGTTCCAATTTCATGCTAGCAGGTTTGCAAAGCAAAAACCTAACTTGAGAATATTCATGTCTTTCTTTGACGCTTACCTGGACAGCGTCAAAAACAGTAAGAATCCTAAAGCTGTCAAAACCAAACCAATAATAATTGAAGTGGAATCTAAGTTCACTTTTGTAACATCAAGTATTTTGTAGCTTACAGTGGGCATTCACTAAATTATTTGGTTTGTGTAGTGTTTATATGCTGTACATGACATTTTTGTAAAAGAATTCAGAGTGCATTACATAATAGGCCTGTAGATGATTCTAGTGACCTAAACTTGCCAAAACATCGGCCATCGCCATACATTGCTACAGATTAGATCCCACATAAAAAGGCACCTTTCTTTTATTTGTATTCATTAGTGCTTAAATGAAAGGTGGAAAAAAATGAGTATTTTGGTGGCATTGAAATTAAACATTAATGAAGTATTTCCATGAAATTATGCATTAATGCCTTTTGTCATCATCACTTGCCACCGTGATTTCAATGAAAAATAACTGTCATATTTTGAAAGTGTGACAAGTCACATTATTGCACATTGCATACTCAGTCTACACATTGAAATAAATTCTTTGCCATTTATGTCAACAAAAATGTCCTCTTAAAATTTATTCATATTCAAGTATAATGTATTGTTTACTCTACCCTTAAAACCCTAACGGATATTGCATTCAGAATCGCTGGCACTGCTGCTTTGTCTGCTCCACTGGCTTCCCCCTTCAGACCTCCAGGTTTGAAGCTCGGTGGGGTCCACGACTTCGGTCCCAGTCTCGATGCCTAGGATCTGCCTCTGCACAAGCTTGTTATAGAGTCCTCCATATGCCATTAGTTGACTGTGAGTACCCTGCTCCACAACACAGCCCTTGTCAATCACAATGATGTTGTCTGCTTTCTCCACTGTGCTAAGCCGATGGGCAATTACCAGCACTGTGTGTTCCCGCATAACGTTGTTCAGAGCCTGCTGAACCTGGTGTAGATGGAGGAACAAAACATATTTCTGCCATCAAAAACACTCCTATCTTCCAAAGGTGATTTCAGGATTAAAGAAAAAATTCAATTTTCCTCATTGATATCAATTTTTAAAAAATGTACAACCAATGGAGCAGATTTACAACTTTTCATATAGCTACCTCACTCAATTCATCAATAAACATTATAAAAATAAAAAAAATCAACTTTAGTTACAAAAGCAAATAAATGGCTAGACTTTACATGGTAACAATAAAATACATTTAGATCATAATTTTAGATCATTTTAGACCAATCTCCTTTTTATTTATTGTTCAAGTGGTGTTTTCACATAGGCACTAACTCTCACACACTCATGATTAACAATTTTATTTTTATTTTTTTTACTAAAATTGAGGCACACATTGTTTCAGCGAAGCTGGAGAGTCCGGTGCCATCACAAATTATGTGACTCAACCCAGACTCTTTATTTGTTTTAGTTAGTTATTAGTTGTTGCCAAGATAGACATTATAACTTAACAATGGGCCAGCTCCAAGAATCCAGGAAGAGAACTTCAGCAATTGCTTACTCATATTTTAAAATTACAAATCATGTTATCGAACAGAAGGCAAAACGAGCTGGTACAACAAACCAACAATGATATCGAGCCTGTTTGACTGTACTGGGAAATTCAAGAGCACGAAAAATTTGTATTTTAACAGTTCAAACTGAGCCTGGGACCATCTCATATTAAACTAGTGCTGGTGAAGGAGGCACACACTGACCCCACTACAAACTTTTGCATTGTAACCCCATCAGCAGTTTACTTACAATGTGTTCACTTTCTGCATCCAGAGCGCTGGTTGCTTCATCCAGGATAAGAACACGTGGGTTGCGGATGAGTGCTCTTGCAATGGCCACCCTTTGTTTCTGCCCTCCTGACAACTGAGTCCCTTTCTCTCCAACACCTGAAGAGAGAGGATCAATAACTCCATGATTCATCATTCGTAACTCCATATAGCTACATGACTCATCATTATAAACCAGTCATATCAGGGAACACACTGTCCTCTCCATTTTTTGTTATTTCATATACTGTTTTATCTAAATTAAACACAATACAGAGTAAGAAATAAAGTGTGACAATGAAATATGTTTTCCCATGAGATTAAAAAGGTGGCTAAAAACCTGTGTCATAGCCTTTGGTGAGGCTGGTAATGAAATCATGAGCATTAGCCTTGGCAGCAGACTGTACTACAGCCTCCATAGGGACGTCAACTAGGCCATAGGTGATGTTCTCCTCAACCGTCCGTGCAAACAGCACAGGCTCTTGACCCACAAGAGACACCTGCAAACACAACAGCAGATAGCTTTTATTACCTCAACATCAAGTGTAACATGCCTGGTTTGTGTAGTTGCTACCCCAGGCACTCTATCATACACTGTAAAGCATCATGTCATCTTTTAAAATCTTGGGCACTATAAAACCTGCATCCGTGAAACACTGCTGGTTAGGATGAATGACACCTTTTCGCTAATGCCAGAAGTAGCTGTATCATTAACTTTACAAAATTATGCATACAACAAGGTGTCATGTCTGTAAAAGGCTGAATAAAGTTTTAGTTACTTTCAATAATATGTGTATGGTCGCAAGCACAAACTGTATCAAAAAAAACCAAAACATTTTAAGCTTCCAAAAGCCTAAACCCTTTCAAATGAACTTACTGAATATGGTGGACATTTTTATAAATGCTAAAAAATGCTTTTGAAAGACCTCAGAGAAGTACAAACACGACCCTGTATCTAAACTTGCTCCTTCCATGACATCGAGGTCTAAATATTCTACCTTTCCTGTAACAGAACTGACCTTGGAGTGGAGGTAGTTGTGCTGGTAGGTGTGTACAGGCCTTCCACCCATCAGCACCTGGCCCTTCTGAGGCGGGTAGAAATTCTCCAAAAGGCCCACACAGGAGCTCTTCCCACTGCCTGAAGGCCCCACCAGGGCTGTCACCTCTCCAGGCCGTAAGATGAATGACACACCCTGAGTAATAAAACAGCAAGTTGCTACGCTTCAGAGATGAGATCGATTCACTTTCAAATTAAACATTCATGGAGGAAGAGTATGGCAGCTCATTCTCTTGAAACAAACCTTTAATATATCCGTCTCAGGACGTGTTGGGTATGCAAACGTTATGTCCTTAAACTCAACCAGGCCTGTGCATGTGTCTGGGGCCTCTTTCCCATCAAGTGGGTGTTTGGGTTCTCTGTCTAAGTACTCAAAAACCTTCTCAGCTGCTCCCACCCCCTGCATGAGGCCCGTGTAGACTGAAGAAATGCTCTGTAAGTTAGACCATGAAATAAATGTCACAAGGGCATTAGAAATAAAACAAATAATCCCCGTTCATTGTAACATTTTTTTTTTTGGATCCCCCCCCCCCTTTTCTCCCCAGTTGTATTCAGCCAATTACCCCACTCTTCCGACCCGTTCCGGTCGCTGCTCCACCCCCTCTGCTGATCCGGGGAGGGCTGCAGACTACCACGTCTCCTCCAATATATGTGGAGTCCTCAGCCGTTTCTTTTCACCTGACAGTGAGAAGTTTTGCCTGGGGGGACGTAGCGCGTGGGAGGATCACGCTATTCCCCCCTCTCCCCCGAACAGGCACCCCGACCGACCAGAGGAGGCGCTAGTGCAGTGACCAGGATATACCCACATCTAGCATCCCACCCGCAGACACAGCCAATTGTGTCTGTAGGGACACCCGACCAAGCTGGAGGTAACATGGGGATTCGAACTGGCGATCCCCATGTTGGTAGGCAACGGAATAGACCACCACAACCACCTGGATGCCCCTCATTATAACATCTTAATTATAAGATCACCTTATATACAGGTTGACTCCAGTACCAGGAAATGGTTTGTATGACAGGTGAAACTAACAAAAATCAAATATTAAAACGAAGCTGATGGAAAAGTAAATAAATTGATAACGCCGCTCTTAAACTCTAACTTGATTTAATAAAAGCATGAGTGTCAGATGGAATACCTCTAAACATTCTCCCAGTTCCAGCTCATAGATGACAAAAGATATCAAGGTACCACCACTCATCTGACCAGTGACCACTAGATGGCCACCATAGTAGAGGACGGCAGTTTGAAGCGCAAGCTCTGAGATCTGGAAAAAAGTCAAGAGTCACATAACATGAACATGTTTATTCAATCTTCTTCTTTCAGCTTGTTCCCTGTTTCTCAGGGGTCGCCACAGCGGACTGTACAGTTTCCATCGGTACCCTATGAGGGCACAGCACCGATGGCGGCCATTGTTAACCCGGGCCTCAGCCGATTCCATATGGAGCCTCGACTGATCCGGTATGGTCTTGTCAATCTGCATAATGACTTGGCAAAGTTTTACATTGGACTAACCCCATGGACGGGGGCACAGGCAAAACGCTGGAGGCCATCCCAGTATCCATGGACTTGTGCCCATGCCTGTCACCCAGAACATGTTCAATAACTTTATAAAATGCACACCCATTACAAATACACAAAGTGAATATCATCAAATCGCTGAGGGATTCAGAATGTAATGTCTATCACACTAGATGGGGCAACTTAAGATACCTACACAACTGGACCACATGTAGCAAGCATAAGCCAGGGCTTGTTTTTTGTTGAGTTGGAAAATGACCATAAGTCTGGCGTAGTAGGAATCTGCCTCCCGATCCTCATTGGCAAAGCTACGGACCGTTCTCATGGCTGAAATGGTTTCTTCTGCCACCTTGTTGGCCTCTGCGAAGGCTGTCTGCACCTCTTTGGTCAGTCTCTAGAGGTAGTCAACAGTTATGCTCGCTTGATGACTCTGTATTGGAAAGTGCTATAGAAGTCAAAATAAAGTGCTTGGTAAAGTATTTGTCATGAAGAGTGATTGATATAAGAACTATGCCTACCTTGTAGTACTCTCCATAGACTTTGGAAATTATGCCAATGAAGGGAAATCCCATGATGGTCACCAGTGTGAGTTTCCACGACATGCCAAACATGAAGATGAAGAAGCCAACTCCCTTTATCATGCTCCTCGAGAAGATGTTAACATTCTGGGAGATGAGGTCACTTACCTGGGTGGTGTCAGCAGTGAGGCGGGAAGTAATGTCACCTGTAGGGAGCACCATATAGGAAATCTCCTTGTTCCAATCAAGACAAACGGATACAGGGATAGAGGACAGCTAGATGAAGACAAAATGGTGAATGAATGGATGGATGGGAATCAATACCTGTATGGTTTGCATCAAAAAATCCTATCTCCTGCTTCATCAGAGATCTGAAGAGAAGGTTCCTTAGTCGAAGATTCAGTCTGGCAAACGTCAGAGTGAAAACTCCGCCACGCACCCCTACTGCAATTGAGCTGAAGAAAGGACAAAATGCAATTTACGTACGCATCAGCATCCAAGAATATATGCAGACACGACACAGCACATTTTTGACTGTTAAACAAATAAGATCTGTGTGGTGCTTCTATTATTTTTTTTCCCCTGAAACAATCACAAATGTATGATACATAAACTGAACATACTTACCTCGCTAAGGCCAGGACTGACAGAGTGATCAAGGGCTTTGTAAAGTGCTCCATGCTTTTGTGAACTACAATACCATCTATGGCCTTTCCTGTGTAATAAGGTATAAAGGCCTCACCTATAGACATGGGAGAGCATTACATTACAGAGTAATTGTACATTAGCGGCTCGGGCCAAAACATAGCAAAGACAGACCACTATGGTCCCGAAAAAAACCTTTCAGATATTAGAGACCGAAATAGCAATAAAGCCTCGGTTAAATCAAATTCCCTGAAATGAGTTTTATAATGCGGTTTAAATAATGTTAAACCAAAATGACATCAAATACAGACTATCTTACACACTGTAAAACCCCTTTGCAGGTCAAAACATTTTTCATATGGTGAAAATTTGGCCTGCATGCAACACTTAAGATAGCCCTGCACTGCAGGCTATGAAATTAATGTGCAACATCCTGGAAACCGTAATCATAACGAAGGTCTGCACACTGTAGCTCCCTAATATGCAATTTATTCAGACAACCAAAAAGCAACGTTCTGAACTACATGCTCTTCTTCGGACTTGACCAAATAAACAGTCGCCATCTTGTATAGAGCACAACCTCCGATCACAAGTATAGCACCCTTTAGATCACAAATATCAATATATAGTATATACAGTATGACCTTTTTGACTGACAGAGAGCAGAGGGTGTCTATAAATGGCTGTCTCTCAGACTATGTAGCGATTACCACAGGCTCACCACAAGCATACATCCTTTCACCCTTACTTTTTATTATGTGCACTAATGGATTCAGGAGCAGTCGGGGGCAGCTATTTGGTCAAAATTTCTGACGACACTGCATTGCTGACCCTTCCACAGGAATACTCTCACTGATTATATTTCTTGGTGTGATAACAACTTAAATGTTTTTAAAACTAAGGAACTGATTATTGATTTTAGATGTAAGAGACGCAGCCAAAAAGTGCATCTTATATACTGAAAGTGTGGAAATAGTTACATCATACAATATTTGGGTACTATTATTGATGAGCACCTTAAATTTGATGTGAACTCTGAGGTTTTTGTAAAGCGGAGCCAACAGAGAATTCATCTTCTCCATAAACTAAATCCTTTTCTGTCAGTCCTGTCATCCTCTGTCGCCTTTATCAATCTGTTATTGAGAGTCTTCTGAGCTTTTCTTTTATCTGCTGTCTTCACAGCCTCACGGTGAAAGACAGAAACAGCCTGAACAACATTGTTAAAATCTGTTCTAAGATCACCAGAGTGAAACAAAGAGCTCTGGATTATTTTTGCAACCAACAAATCCTCCGGAAAACAGCAAGTATTTTGACTTCTTCTGGACATGTTTTTGCAAGGGAATTTTCTCTGTTGCCATGAGGGCATTGTTATGTTTTACCTGCTTGTAAAACTAACCATTGTTCTACATCATTCTTTCCCTCCGCAATTCGACTATTAAATGCTCTGTAGTATTTTTTTTTATTATTATTATCTGATTGCTTTATTGTGTTTACCAAGTTTATCTTATTGTGTTTGCCAAGTTTAACTAGCCTATTAATATTAATTATTTATAGATCTTCTAGAATTTATTCCACATTTATCCCCCTGGAGTGTTATTATTTATTTTTCTGTTATTTGTTTGAACGCATGCCACTTTTTGTCTACAACCAGCTGCTCCAAACAAATTTCCCCTTGCAGGATTAATAAAGTTGTTTGTATTGTATTTGTATTGCAGTAACATGTACCGAACACCCATGTGTAAAGAAAAGATATATACATAGAAAAATAAGGAGCTATAGAAAAGACCCTCAGAGCACAATTGCATTACATCAGGCCAGCAGCTGTCATATCTTTTTTTTCTTCTTCGTCTCTTGGCTGCTCCCATCAGGGGTTGCCACAGTGGATCATCCGTTTCCATCTCTTCCTGTCCTCTGCATCTTCCTCTGTCACACCAGCCACCTGCATGTCCTCTCTCACCACATTAGTCCATGGGCCAGACGATATTTCGGTACACTCAAGGTGGCAAAACTTACTTATAATTTTTGAAAGGATCCATGTCTGTAGATGATATTTTGGTATGATAACCATTCCTGAGTGGCAGCTGTATCACAGTTATCAGCTCATGAAGTTAACCACCCGCTAAACTAAATTGCATTTTAGACGCTGGTGCATATCCTGGTTTAGCCTCATGGTCAGGACATTTTTCAATGTTCTATAATATTGTCTTTGGTATCATTTTAAAGGGGACCTTCTTAGCTTTCATTCAAGCCCTGTTGTGGATATTTCTCACAAATATAGAGGTCACTTGAGCTCTTCAACCCGTCAATAACACACATCTTTCTGCAATTTTCGCCTAAACTATATACTTTCTTTTAGCCCTGTGGCATCTAGGAATATCAGGGACACAAAACACAAAAACTGGAATACTCACAGGACTGTAAAGATTCAGAAAATGTATAATATACCCATACTATTTCATTGTGTGAGGTGATTGTGAGCCTTAAATGAGAACTAGACCAAAGCCAGTTAGGTCACAAACTGGTCTCTATACATTTGTTTAAATACACAATCAAAATACATGATAAAAAGGAATACCATAGTGAGGTAATTAACTATTTTAATATTTTAAACAACATTGACATTTACATATACTTAGTCAATGATACATGTAATCCCATATCATTAGTGGGTATATGTAATGGTAATGGGTAGAGTAATGGGTATATGTGAATATGGTTACATTATTGTTATCAAGCTCTGGGTAACCAAGTCCAGAATCAACATCCTGTGCATCAATAGACTACTACCACAGTAATACCATCAGAATCATCACACTGTCATTCATCAAACTGCTCGTTTCTCTCATCATCTGACTCCCCAAGTTCAAAGTCCAGTTCTGGACCATCCTGCTGTTTTTGGTTACTGCAGGTCTGTAACCTGCACATGTCTGTGCATGGAAGTCCATTTGACAGGCACATGCAGCTTGGCATTTTGCATGAATGCACACACTTGCATGTTAGCATTTCCAAAACCACATCTGGTGCAGGTGGGGACCGCATCAAGTAAATGGCCAGCTTGCCTTCATCGTCTGTCCATCCATACTCAGTAGGGCTTGGCACCACAGGGTTAGCCTGCAGACAGCACTTCCATATTGCTGCCTGATAGTTGGCTCATTGAACATGCATAAAGAGACAGTCTCTACTTGGTGGCAGCTGGCTGGACTCAACCTCTCCCCTTTTGGTGCAGAAGAGCTGGTAACGCAGTTTGTTCACCTCAGCAGTGCTGCTATTAGCAACATACATCCGACAGGTGAACTGCTCAATTTTCTGGAACAGCTCATCACTCACATTCCATGTCTGTCCCAGTTGACTAAAAGTCTCTTGGCAGGAAGTGTGCTTTCTCACTATCTTCAGGGCATTCAGCTTCCCTCGACCAGCGAATGCACTGACAGTGTCGCAGCCTGTGAAGACATGTAAGCCAATTAGGCTGTCACAGATGCTGTCTCCAAGTGAACTTGCCAGTTTGGTGATGTCGACAAACCGTGTGCGGTTCTGAGTCCCACACTTCTGGTAGATGGGACAGGTGATGTCCTTCTGGAAGCCAAGACAAAGCACCATGACATCAGTGTCCTCAGCTGTGATGATAACTGACTTTGAGCCCGCATTTGCTGCATGCAATGCATGCAGGAGCAGACGGGTGTCAGCTTCTTCATGTGTGGAGTGCAGTTCTGCTGCTTCCTCACACCCATCTTCTGTCAACTTGTAGCAGGTTTCCTCACAGGTCATGTACAACACCTTGCCATGCAGCATAGCTCTGTATCGTGGGAGTTTCCACTCTTCCACCAGAAACTTGATGAGACTGGTCTTGTTGGAGGAACTGCACAGAAATTTTCTCCACTGCTGGACGTGGTGTCCCCCTGCAAGATTCTTGTACTGGAGAGTGATGTCTCCACCCCGGTTCAGTCGTTCAGCATCTTTGATCGAAGTCTGGTGATAGACATCAAAAACAACATCAATCCTCCCACTCTGTGCTCCCTCATGGAGGACCTGGGTCAAGGCTGACTCTGCCACCTGTGCAAAGGTTTTGTTGTTGCCATTCATTTTTTGGACCAGGCTCATCCCATCAATGATGGAAGTAGATGGGATTGGGATGTCTTCTGCAGGAGATACATTCTTTTCAAGCTCTCTGGCAAGTGCAGCCTTGTTTGTTTTTCGTAAGGACCCATCAGCATTTGCCAGTGCCCATGGTAGTGGGCCCAATGGGTAGGCAAGGACATCCTTCAGATTCACCTTCCTGCTTTCAGCCACCAGGATCATGTGACTGAAAAGGTTTCTATCTGCCTTCAGAACCACATCCTGTGCTTTCTTTCCATGAGCTTGTTTTGTGCTGACATTGGAGAATGTTTTCAGACTTTGCTTGGTCATCTTGTCGTGGAATTTCACAGGTGGTGGGTCTGCATCTAACCTTGTTTGCTGGAATGCTTGGTAGGCCTCTTCTCCTTTCTCAAGAGCTCTCAAGAGATCTATGGTCACATCAGGTGGAGCCATGTTGCCAGTGGAGAGGCTAACCAAATCAATCTCATCAGGGGACATAGGATTGAGCCAGTTATTCTCCATAAGGTCCATGAGAGACTGGACATCTGCTTCATCTCTCTTGATCCTTGGACTCTGTAGATCTGGATGAGACCATTTGCACCTGCCTTGACCTGTCAGGTCTCTCAGCTGTCTGAGGTACATGCTTCTATACTCAGCTGTGAGATAATATTTGGTCACAGCTCCTGGCTTCAAGCTGAATCCCTTTGTCCCTCCAGCTGTTTGGGTGTCTTTGTTCACCGTTTCTTCTATAGCTTGGTCAACAGGGATTCGGCCAAAGGGATTGGTGGAGCCCAGTTGGACTGAGAAGCCTCCTTCCATGAATTCTGTGTACACATCTGGGTGTGTGATGGGCAGCTCAGACATCTGGGCGTAGTAGTAGGGGGGGTAGCGTGCATAATTCATCCTGTCATAAGCAAAGCACCATGGGATCATTGCTCGAATGCTAGGCAAGTGTAGCATCCAGTCTCCCTCTCTGGATGCTCGGATGAGCCCCAACAAGATTTCAACCATGTCCAAATAGGACATCCAGAAGTTCGAGAGGCTGCCGTTTCCACCTCTAAGGAACTCACGGTAGACTTCAAATAGATCCATGATGCGTGTACAAGAGCTGTTCTCGAGGACCTCCTTCAAAGCATGTTGTGAGACTTCTTTCCCAAGGCTGTCAATGGTCTTCAGTGTCTCATTCAGGTGAACCATGTCATTCCTGTGAGTTTCTTCCAACCAGGACAGAAAACCATTCAAGGTCAGTCGCATGAGAGCCTCATACAGGAGCTTGTGTAGTCGCACTGCCCTGTTGTACTTGCGGCCATCCATAACACCAGCAATTGAGCCTTCTGCAATCATGCCAGACTCAATGCAGAGGTCTTTGAGTCCAGCATCTTGGAAACGCTTTCCTATTATTGCCAGCAGTGTGCAGATGGTGTGGAATACCCCAAGCCTAACGATGATATCATGGAACTTGTCATGGTGTTTCCATGTGATCTCGACAGCCTTCGCATACAGGGCTTGGTCAAAGACACAGACAATCTTCCTCAGGCCTAAGCACTGCATGATGCTCAGTGACTGGTTAAGCACCTCGTTGACAGTAGACATTTGTGTCGCTGGAGCATTGATGGTAGGCAGATAGCCTATATTGTCGGGGATGACCGTCATCTCTCCTCGAGTCAGGATGTTGAAGCCTGTCCAGCTGCTGACTGACTGTTCTTCTTGTTGTGACATGCGTGCTAGGACCCAAAGAAGGTTTTTCTTTCTGGCAAGCTTAGTATTGGCTGCAGTATCGGCATCTGACTTTTTGCTTTGTGGTGGCCCTACCCGTTGTCCAGCATTGTAAGTTGGTAACATTGGTGGGGGTCCATCAATGCTTCTCTTCTTTGTTTTGGGAACAGTGGGCATGGGTTGGACAGGAAGTGGGTTGACTGGCTTTGCTTGCACAGCAATCCCATTGACTCTGTGAGATGTTCCCTCACCATTGACAGTTTCTTCAAGATGGTCGATATTGTCCCAGGCTAAAGTTGTGAATATGCCAGGATGGATGTTAGCTGGAAGGACAATGCCACTCCCTGATGATGAGAGTTTCTGGAGACACAGGGCAGTGTTGATCTCTTCCATCTGTGAATAGGACACACTGTGACCAAGTCGGTTGAGGATGATTATCAACTCTACATTTCCTGTCAACGATTTGACACTGAATGGCAGAACAATGTGCTTGGAAGGCTTGGTATTTCCACATGTCACTGCATATACTATGTCATGGCCAAATGACTGCAGAAGGCACTGCACTCTCTGGGATGCATGATCAGGATCATTTGAGCCTGTGAGTAGAGAGTACAGGAAGATAATGAGCGACTCTGGAATGGTAGGACATTCTGCTTCTGGTTTGACTTCAGGCGGCCAGGTTTGAGGAACATCTTGACTTTTAATGTCTGCTCTCAATTTGATGGCTGCTTTGGCTATAACATCTTGTGCACTGACACTTTTCAGGGTCTGCAGCTCCCTTTTGAGAGACTGATTTTCTTTGGTAAGTTCCCTCATGGACAAGTTATCGGGATAGAGGAGGAATTTTCCTTTCTCATCAGGGAATATCTGCAAGGCTCCAGCAAACTCACTCTCCAGGTTTCGCCTTATGTGCTTCTTGGTTGATTCCTTGACTTGGGCAATGCCTTGGGAGTTCATTGAAGCTACCAGTCTAGAAGAGAGATCAGCCATTGTCATCACTTGAGGATTGCCAAAAAGCTCCATCCTGATGAAGAGGAACAGCTCATTGTATGCCTTATTCACAGCAGCTTCATACTGGGCTGCAGCATCATCATCTTCATTGCTGGCAACCTCTCCTTTGGAAACCTCTTCTTTGGTGTAAAGTCTATAGCATGACCTGTGGTAGTGCCCTTCAGCTGCTACAAGGTCTCTACTCACAATGACAAGGATTCTGCTGTCCCTTTTCTTTGTGGCTGCACTCCTGATCTTTGCATCAGCTCGCAGTTCTCGACACTGCACCAGTACTTCTCTCGTATTCTGTCTCTTGGAATATTTGCTGTTTTTCTGACAAAATATGCACTCTGCATCATAAGTCCTAGATGTACTTGGAGCATGTCGAGCTACTCTCTTAGATTGTTTCTCTTCAGCAGAGACACAACTTTTCTTTTCTTTTGCAAGGAGGCCATCAAGAATTTGCTTCATAGTGAAGATACTGCGACACTTTCTGTGGTAGTAGATTGCTGGAATCTGTCCCTCAAGAATGTCTTTTGCCAGTTTCAAAACTGGTGCATGATTTCGTATCTGAGCTGCCCTGAGCAGAGTTCTCCATGAGTCGACACTTTGTAGTGAAACCAGCTTATCTGTATCATCAGAACAGTGGATAATGCACTCCACCCGTGGGCGCTTTGGTATTGGGTAAAAACTTGCTTGTTCACCAGTGGCCATATTCAGTCAGTTTTCACCTGCCACATACAAACAAATACATGTAACTTAGGTGTATGAACACTACTAAAACAAAGTTTACTTTGCTTCACCAGCGTCATATTACCATTATTTATCTTACATAGCCACAAATAGATACATTACCTAGTTGCTATGCAACAGCTGTATTTTGTCCACATGAGGCCACTAAAATCAACACAAGATGAAAGTTCCTCGTAGCCACTTTAACTAATCATATTAACATATACATTAAAAGAACATGCTAACATTATGGGAAATTAGCTTACAATCTTCTCCAGAGTGAGACAAGAAGATAGATACCAGTTTCCTCTATATGTGTTTAGTAGAAAGCTATCTGGCTGCACGTTAGCCTAGCTTAGCACAATGAATTGAAGTACACAGTACTGGTTATCCTTGGTTGTTGGCCAACTAAGAACTGTCCCAGAGTTTAAGCTAGGCTAATCAGTACCAGGGGTGTTGAAATGCTATATTTGTAAAAATCTGGGCAAATACACAATCGTGAGAGGCACAGAAACAGGTTTCCTGAAAGAAAAATGAAATAGCTGCTCATTTGGAAAGGTTATCATGTATTATTTTACTTCTGTTAGTGTACCAAATAAAATGGCACCAGTGAAGTTGTGTCACCTTGGGTGATATCGATATCTGGTCTGACCCATGGACTAACTGGCTTTGGTCTAGTTAGTTTCTTAGTAATAATGCCCTTCTAATTTAAGGTTCACAATCACCTCACACAATGAAATAGTATGGGTATATTATACATTTCCTGAATCTTTACAGTCCTGTGAGTATTCCAGTTTTTGTGTTTTGTGTCCCTGATATTCCTAGATGCCACAGGGCTAAAAGAAAGTATATAGTTTAGGCGAACATTGCAGAAAGATGTGTGTTATTGACGGGTTGAAGAGCTCAAGTGACCTCTATATTTGTGAGAAATATCCACAACAGGGCTTGAATGAAAGCTAAGAAGGTCCCCTTTAAAATGATACCAAAGACAATATTATAGAACATTGAAAAATGTCCTGACCATGAGGCTAAACCAGGATATGCACCAGCGTCTAAAATGCAATTTACTTTAGGGGGTGGTTAACTTCATGAGCTGATAACTGTGATACAGCTGCCACTCAGGAATGGTTATCATACCAAAATATCATCTACAGATATGGATCCTTTCAAAAATTATAAGTAAGTTTTGCCACCTTGAGTGTACCGAAATAGGAAATTTTGGGCTCTGGCCCATGGACTACATCCATAAACCTCCTCTTTGGCCTTCCTCTTTCCTCTTCCCTGGCAGCTCCATATTCAGCATCCTTCACCCAATATACCCAGCATCTCTCCTCCACACATGTCCAAGCCATCTCAATTGTGCCTCTCTTGCTTTGTCTCCAAACCATCCAACCTGAGCTGTCCCTCTAATATACTCATTCCTAATCCTGCCCTTCGTCGTCACTCTCAGCGAAAATCTTAGCATCTTCAACTCTGCCACCTCCACCTCTGCCTCCTGTCTTTTCATCAGTGCCACTGTCTACAAACCATATAACATAGCTGGTCTCCCTACCATCTTGTAAACCTTCCCTTTAACTCCTGCTGGTATCCTTCTGTCACAAATCACTCCTGGCACTCTTCTCCACCCACTCCACCCTGCCTGCACTCTCTTTAAACAGCTGACCCCACGTATTTAAACTCATCCACCTTTTGTCGCCTCTACTCCTTGCATCCTCACCATTCCACTGACCTCCCTGTCATTAAGTCCATTAAACTGACTAACACTCAACAGTTCCTTGCAACTATGGATATTGAATCTTCATATACTATTTGCCATTTCAGAGGGGCTTTCAAGCTGCAAAATTCTTCTTGGATAAAAGAATTGAGGACAGTTCCAGTATCAGATGCACCCTTGACCTGACTGAATGTGTTCTCGCTTCTAATTATTTCTATTATGGTGCTGACTTCTATCTCCAGGTTTCAGGAGTGGCCATGGGATGAAAAACGTCACCCAGCTTTGCTTCTTTGCGCTATGTTTGACTGTTTTGAGTTGGAGGTGATTTTTAACCAGCAGACAAACCCATATATACAGCACATATCCAAGTGGAAAGGGTATTTAGATGACATTTTGTTATATGGACTGGTACAGAAACACAACTGATGGAATTCCACAAATGCATGAATCTCAAAAACCAACACCTAAATGTTTCCATAGCTGCAGATACTTGCAAAATTAACTTTTTGAACATTTTGCAATGCAAAAAATGTAATATATATGCTTAAATGTCCCTGTAGTCTTGCATATATTGGAAAAATCAAGAAGAGCCTGTAAAACTAGAATCACTGAACACAGGTGTACCATTCGTAATTACGATGTAACAAGTCCAGTTGCTATCCATTTTAAAAAAGCCCAGAACAACATATCCACTCTCAGATATATTGGCATTGAGGCTATCAAAACCCCTCCTAGAGGAGGTGACCTTGACTCCTGAGGAGAGAATTCACATTTGTTGGGTATTGTAGATTCCTGTTTCCAAAGTTGAGGGACTTCTTTTTAGAATATAGAGGCACCTCTATTTTGAGCTAACCATATTTAAGATATGACGGCTACTGGCTTGATGTAATCTAATTGTGCTCTGAGGGTCTTTTCTATAGCTCTATGGGATCGCTACAGCGGGTCATCAGGGAGCACAGCCGGAAACGACACTCGATGTGCTATTATAGGCAGAGCTTGAACAGTCTGGAGCCTCGGAACAGATGTTCAGTGGCGTGAGGCCGACTTTCAGTGCATGTGTCCCCGTTAACAGCTGCAGTTTAGCCCCAACAATGGAGGAGCAAAGACAGTAACTAGACAATGATTATCCTCCTATTGTGGATTCCTGTTTCCAAAGTTGAGAGACTTCTTTTTAGAATATAGAGGCACCTCTATTTTGATCTAGCCATATTGAAGATATGATGGCTACTGGCCTGATGTAATGCAATTGTGCTCTGAGGGTCTTTTCTATATCACTATGTACATCTATGTATTATATATGTTTTCTTTACACATGGGCATTTCGTATGTTACTGTATATACTATATTCTGATATTTGTGATCTAAAGGGTGGTTTACTTGTGTCACGTGATTGTTATTTCCATCTTCAAATCCCATCTCAAAACACACCTTTTCAAACTGGTATATTAAGTCTGACCCTGACTTTAAGGGTTACTCCCACACTGAGTTTTGCACAGATGATGATTTTATACCCATCTGTTGTATAACTTACTATAGTATACCCCTACTTTGTTTGATTTTATGATGTCTGATACAGTGCTGCTTGTTTTTTAACTGTTTTGTACAGTGTCCTTGAGTGCTCTGACAGGCACCCATAAATAAAACGCATCATTATTATTATTATGTAGCTAAAAACATAATTTTTGTTTGTCTGAATAAATTGCATATTAGGGAGCTACAGTGTGCGGACATTTGTTTATCTTAATTTTAGTTTATTTTTGGTCCAGCGCCTGATTTATAGTTTTTTTTGTGCGATATTCAACTTCTTTTCAGCTGTAAGCATAAATGCATCAGTTGTCATTAATAAAAAAAATCATAAAGCAAAGAATCAGTTTCAAAACATAATACCAAAGAGAATTAAAGCGTTAAGATTTTGGACGTGACTCTTGTAGACATGTGTAATAAACAAAGCTAAATGCTGTGACATGTATAGATTTCACCAACACTTTTTCACAGGCCAAGGACACTCACACACAGCAGAGATGATGAGGAAGAGAAAGGCCACGCACAGGAGCCACACATCCTTGCTACAGTACATCAGCAGACGTCCCACCGTGGCTCCTGAGCTCGTCTTCTCCACACTGGCTTTCCTGCTCGTCCTTCTTTTCCTCCCCTCATTCCCCACTTCCCCATCTTTCTCCTCTGTATGATGCTCACTGGCAGTCTCCATCAATCTTTCTGTCTCCTCTCTGCCCCCCCCTACTCCAACATTGCTCCTCACAGAGTATGCTACCTGCCCTAGAAGCCTCCAAAGGAGCATGACACCCATTGAAGACGCACAGGTCCAAGAGAAAAGGCTGAGAAACCAGGGCTGGTGGACCAGAGGCTCTTGCTCAGTCAGCATGAGCAGCTTAGCCAGAGCATAAGTGGCGATGGTCAGGCAGAAGAGGGTAATTAGAGTGGATACGGCAGAGACCCTCCTTGGACCGTCTTCTCTGTTCCATGCCACACCTATTGAGGCTCCCAGAAGGAGAGCAACTCGAACCAGCACAGTTCCCCAGAGGTCCAAAACTGAAATGAGGATGTTGAAGTTCTGGAAATCATCTGTGAATATTCTGAGCTGTGATCCGTGTGTGTACAGGACAGTGGTGACGATAACATCTACTAGGATGTACAACAAGGTACCACTCACAATTACTTTGACGCCCATAGTTATGAAGCTTGATTTCCTCTGGGGGACTATGAATTAAGTATCCAAGGCAGACAGGGTAAATCCGGAATAGTTTGTAAATATTTACATTTTATCGGCGCTGTGCCACCAGGTAAACGCGCGTTAAAAACGCTCTAATGTCGTCAGTCTCATTGCACTCCGTTGTGATTTACCGTCGACAGACGAGCGATGTGTCGCCTCGGGTTTCAAAACCACCTTGTCGGTGGTCGATATATGGCTAAAAGAAAGCATGTGCATCTTACACTGACTGGGAAAAGACGGGACTTTAACCGCATAACCGCTCAATGAAACGTCAGCGTCATCACAGCCCGCCTCTCGCTGACTTGTAGACGTTAGACATACCGGATATAAGCGAACAATCAAATGTATGGTTGCTGTTCAGTTTTTTTGTTATTTTTTAAAACCGAGTAGTAGTTCTTTCGATCTTAAGCGGCGTCACATCGGAACAAGATCTTTGACAACACAAACACCTTCACGTTTACCGCAGCACAATATCCTCCATTGGTTTGTTTCTCACACGACACAGTTCATCCGCTTTAACTTATTCCACCTGCATTTCACGAACACCCGCCCCCACTCTAACGCTAATTGGCTATCTCTACTCCTAACCCCACCCTAACTCTAAACCTTAACCAACCTAAGCACAAGAGGCAATGAGTACTAACCAATCAAATGCAGAGTAAGGTGTCTCGTCGCTAAATGCGGGTGGTTTTGTATAAGGCGGTTTATCGTCCTCGTTTAGAAGTCTTCTTCTGTTGTTCTACTTCTTCTCCTATTTTTTTATAGCGGCGGGCAAACAACCTTCTGGTGCATTACTACCATCAATGGATCATACTTGGTAAACTATTTTGTTTCGTTTTTTGTTTTTTTTCGAGACCCAGCAACTGCATTTGTGCCCTATGTAGTGGACATCATAGATTTGGAAATGTACCTTCTAGTCTGCAAGCTATCATGAAAATTCCTGATGTGCCTTCAAGAGGACAACCTAAGCTTTACAACCTTTACAACTGGACCTTGTGAACTTGAAATAGGAGGTGCAAAAGATGCCAGACATCTAAAATTTGACATTCTATGGAAGAAAGATTTTTAAGTCCTGGAATATCACAATGAATTGTTTTTTTTAGTAAAATACCTTTTTTTTTTCTTGCGTGTTAGAGCCCGAGGGATGCTTTTAGTGAGCTCTTACGAAATTTGAACTTTTTGAAGCATGAAACGCAAGCCCATTTTATGACGTCCACTGTAGTGGATTACTACTTCTACAACTACTACTGGGTAATAAATAAATAAAATAAAATCAGTTTTTGAGCATTTGCACATTGAGCTCATCTCATTCCCACTGGTTTTAATGGAGGACTTCAGGGAGGATAGTTAGAGATCGCGCTGCGCATGTGCACAAGTACACAGTATCTCTAACACAGCGGTCGGGAAGCTATGGATCGCGAGCCATATATGGCTCTTCCGGTGACGGCATATGGCTCCCAGACAATTTTGAGTTGAATTTTTTTTAAAAAAAAATCAGTTTGGAACTGATTTTAAAATACTTGTGATATTTCTTAATAATACTGTGTCATTTTAAAGTAAACAGAAATTAGTTTTGAAGATAAATTTCACGGGTCACGGGTCACCTGTGGGTCGGGTCGGGAACCAATGGCTCGCGAGCATGTCCGGGTCATTGTAAAGGTGAAGAAATCAATTTTATCAGATAGCCAACTACTTTATCCGCTTCAACCCTTGTAACGGAAAAGATGGCGAAAAGAAAAAAAGACGATGATTACCGTGTATTCCAGGCTGCGTGGACAGAGGAATTTGCATTTGTGGAGAGAGCAGGATCTGCGGTATGTCTAATATGCAATGATAAAATTGCATCGATGAAACGGTCAAATATAAGCACATTTGCATGGAAATCTCCAGGGGGGGGGGGCAGCAGGAAAAGGGCATGCGAGGAGCTACAGCGGAGAGTGCAGACGAGTCAGCAGCAACGACGTGTGTGGACCAAGCAAGGTGACGGGAATTCCGCTAGCTTTGCGGCTGCTTTGGCAATAGTAAGGAATGGAAAGTCATTCACAGATGGCGAGTATGCCAAAACATTCATGCTTGATGTGGCCAATGAACTGTTTGATGACTTCCCAAATAAAGACAAGCTAATCAAACGAATAAAAGACATACCCCTGTCAGCAAGAACTGCACGATCGTAGCATCATGATGGCAAATCAAGTCGAGGAAACACAAATTAAGGACATAAACGCCGGGACATACTTTTCTCTCGCGTTAGATGAGTCAGCAGACGTTAACCATCTATCTCAGTGCAGTATCATTGCCAGGTATGCTGCAGGTGACACACTGCGTGAGGAAAGCTTGGCTGTTTTGCCAATGAAAGGGACAACAAGAGGAGAGGATTTATTCATGTCTTTCATGGAGTTTGCTAAAGAAAAAAACTAGCGATGGATAAACTTATTTCTGTCTGTACTGATGGTGCACTCTGTATGTTGGGGAAGAACAAATGATTTGTAGCGCTTCTCCGTGAACATGAAAAGAGAGCCATCCTAAGTTTTCATTGCATCCTGCACAAGGAGGCGCTTTGCGCTCAGACGTGCGGCCAGGAGCTTGGCGAGGTGATGTCTCTGGTCATTCGAGTGGTCAACTGTATTGTTGCCCGAGCTTTAAATGATCGCCAGTTTAAAGCTCTGTTAGAAGAAGTTGGGAATCATTATCCCGGTCTGCTTTTACACAGCAACGTGCGTTGGTTGTCAAGGGGGAAGGTGCTCAGCCGTTTTGCAGCTTGCCTGAGTGAAATCCGGACTTTTCTTGAAATGAAAGGCGTCAAGCATCCTGAGCTAGACAACACTGACTGGCTCCTGCAGTTTCACTATCTCGTGGACATAACTGGCCATCTGAACCAGCTCAATGTGAAAATGCAAGGTATTGGAAATACAATCTCATCCCTTCAACAAGCAGTGTTTGCATTTGAAAGCAAGCTGGAAGTCTTTCTCAGGGACATTGAAACAGGTCGTCTTCTGCACTTTGAAAGACTGCAACAATTTAGAGATGCATGCTTAGCAAGTGACTCCACTCAACATCTGGATCTCCAGCAGCTAGCTGGCTTTACGTCCAATCTCCTGCAGTCATTCAAAGCACGTTTTGGAGAATTGCGTGCGCGCACTGGTCTTTTCAAGTTCATCACTCATCCACATGAGTGTGCAGTGGACAAAATCGACCTGACATGCATCCCCGGGGTCTCTATCGGAGACTTTGAGCTGGAAGTTGCTGACCTGAAGGCATCAGACATGTGGATGAGTAAGTTCAAGTCACTTAATAGAGAGTTGGAAAGTCTTGCGCGACAGCGAGCAGAGCTGGCGAGGGAACGAACACAAGTGGACAGAAATGAAAAATCTTCAACCTGAAGACCAGCTGATTCTTAAAACTTGGAACGAGCTTCCTGTGACACACCACACAATGCAGCGTGTGAGTATTGACCATGTTTGGCTCTACATATGCATGTGAACAGTCATTCTCGCATATGAGGAACATTAAGACCAACCTACGCTCACGTTTAACTGATGGAAGCCTCAACGCCTGCATGAAGCTCAACCTCACCACGTATGAACCAGACTACAAGGCCATCAGCAAAACCATGCAGCACCAGAAGTCGCATTAAAAGTAAGACATATTTAATTTATTATACGTTAAAAATACTATATGGCTCTCAATGAAATATATTTAGAAATATTTGGCTTTTATGGCTCTCCCAGTCAAAAAGGTTCCTGACCCCTGCTCTGACAGATCGGTGGGCAAGAATCAGGAAGGCTCCAGCAAGACTGGATCGCTGCAGCGGGTCGTCGGGGAGCGCAGCCGGAAACGACGCTCGGTGTGCTGCTAGGCACAGCTCGAACAATATGGAGTCCTTTATTTTATTCAAATGCATGTTATTGCCGATCTTTCCTTTACCTATGAGAATATGCTTCTTGGCTTCTTTGATTTTAAGAAGGAGAACGCTGACCAGTTTTTTTAATTGTAAATCTTATATTTTTACTTGCCAAATGTCATGTATATTTAGAAATTCTAAACCTTTTCTCACCGCATCCAAAAACAATTGAACATTATTTGGATACCATTAGGCCCTCTACCGTAAAAGGAATTAAAACTATAAATCTATACTCATCGGTGGTCTCATAATATTGAGTGGTATTTGTGGCATTTTTATAAGCATTCCCTCCCCCTGGCAAGTGTTTTAATCGTATCTGTTTATGTATCTCGGTGTATAAATGTCCTTTGTAATGTTTTGTATTTGCAAAAAATAAAATAAAAATTGAACAGTCTGGAGCCTCGGAACGGATGTTCAGTGGCGTGAGGCCGGCTCTCAGTGCGTTTCAGTGCCCCGGTGATGGGGGGGGGGGCAAAGACAGCAAATGATTATCCTGCTGTCCACTACAATGGACGTGGGGGAAAAATTCATAGTATATATGCGAGCTTTATTTTTTTTGTCTTTTGGAACTTTTTTTTGCCCCCAAAACTATGAAACGTTAAATAAGTAAATAAAACCCGGAACCCCCCCCCCCCAGTTCTCAGGAGGATATTTCAAACAGAACTGCAAAAGACGCGTGTCAGGTCAGTCTGTTATGTTTTGTACCATGTTTAGATAATAGACAACAATAATTTGGCCTTGCACATGTCCATTTTCCCTTATGTTAGGAATGTTTTTTAAATTTGTTTTGTAAAAATAAAATGATGCGAAAGAATGTACTGATACCAGGTGACATACTGTTTCTGTGGAGGGTAATTTTGATTGTTTTTTTTTCTCCATTGTTGATTCAGTCATTTGTATTTGCATTATGTGGGAATCTAAGAACCTTATATCAGAGCTGTTATGTCCATATCTGAATATTTCAAGAATACCAGTGAAGCAAAAATATAAATATTTTGATTAATCAAAATTCATCATTTTGATGAATGAAAACATAAAAAGCACGAATTCTCTCAAACAGTAGTTTTCAAGAAAATGAAAAAGGACAGTATTCACTGGTAGTCTGTTTTTGAAACAGTACATTGATGGCAAATATCAACCATCACATTTGGAAATACTAGCATATACAGTAATTTTCATTTTCATAAAAAAATCAAGTAAAATATTTGCCATGAATATACAAATTATTCACACTGATGCCTTAATCTTATTTTCATAATAAATACTGCATTGACAAAATAAAAATATCCAGATGAAACACTTGTCTTTATTGAAAACTGTTATAAATTAAACAATGAAATCTCTTTCCTTCTTCATCACAAAGTAAGAAACAACTGAGCAACTGCCTAGCCATCCTGGAAGAGGGATCCCTCTGATGTTCTTCCCGATGTTTCTCCTATTTTTTTTCCCTGAAATTTTTTTTTTCTAGACTCATCAGAATCAAGGGTCTAGGGATAAGGGGGTATTGTACATTGACACTTGTTCTATTTTTAATTGTTGAAGAATGCGACTGTAAAACCCGCTGGGACAGAATTGTGATTTAGGGCTATACAAATAACATTCGACTTGACTTGACGACCCCAGCCCCACCCATCCCTGAAAAAACAGCAGTAAATATTTCAAATATTTACCCCAGCCTCTTCAGCTAAAGGCTAAGTTGCTATGCATTTCAGTCCAAGAAACATCTTCGAACAACACACTGGACAGATACAGGAGAAATTTGCATGAGGAAAATGCAATGTTAGGTTGACAGTCTGAGAGGTGGCTAATGGTCAAGTTCTTGTAGCCAATACTTGAATTAACATCATTAATCCAAGATTTCAGGCAGTTTGGAACATACGGTCTCACCAATGTGGTGTCTTATTGGTTTTCCAACTTTCCATGTTAAACAGAAAGAGTCCTCAGTGGACATCGGGGACTGGCAGCGGATATCCCAAGTCAGTCTTTTTGACTTCTGGGCAACTCTGCTCATTGGCTAGGACTGTCTCCACAGGAAAAGACAAATACAGGCTCCCCTTCAGTTTTTTGGGGGAAGGTGACTCCTCTGAGCCAAACAGCGGATCTTCAGTTTTAAAGGTCATTGAGGGCATATTTCGTGGCCTACATTTGGCATTTTTCTTTTCCTGTTTGTATGCCATGTTCATGTTGGCTATCACCTGTAAATAGCACACAAACACTCAAAAGGAATTCAAACAAAGGTCAGATAAAAACAAAATGCAAATGTTTTCACTTAGATTAACAGTGAGGATAAATACAAAAATAAGAATAAGAATAATGAAGTAAATTGTAATACCAGCTGCTTTATAGAGTTCTGCTGCTCCTGCATTATAGTCATATATGCTGCAACCTCTTCTTTTGTGGAATACATGTCCTGCTCTTGGACATCGTAATCAAGCAGATTAAGTTTTGCCTGGATAAAGAAGAAATGAAAATCAGTACCCCACAGCCAAATCACACTGTCAATTACAGCACACTCCTTTTCAATGGGTCCTACCTCCTTGGGTAAATGAACTTTCTTGTTGAACATGAGGGAATAAGGAGTGAATTTGGTGGTAGGGTTGGTAGATGTTCTGAACAAAAACATCACAGTGTCCAGGAAATCATCCCACTCAGCCTGCTTCTCTGTCACCATCTGCATAATGGCCTCCTTCAACATCCCACTGGTGCGGTCATGGAGCGGGTTGAGTTGGGGATGCTCCCGAGGGGACACTTTCTGCACAAGTCCCCATCTGTCACTCAGCAGCTTTGTCACCTTAGAGACATCCATAGAATGCTCACATTAACACTGGACCGTGAGAACACAGTTACTAAACCTGTACTAAATACACACATAATTCACCTCTCACCTCATCACAGAAGTCAACATTCTGTGTACAAACTATTGTTTTAGGTGCTCCAAACCTAAATAAAGAAAGAGATGTACTTCAATTAAAAAGAGGGTACCTTCTAATTCTGAGGGTACCAACATTGATGTGACAAATCCCTAGTGATGTGGTGTGTTTCCAGTACCTGTATATTGATTTGGAAATGCATCTTGCAACAGAGAGGACATCTGTCTTCTGAATAGGGAAGGCCTCTGCCCACTTAGTATAGTAATCAATGATGATTAGCACATTCGTATTGCCTTGCAAGGTTTCCGGGAAGGGTCCTTGTAATAAGATGACAACAGGAGAGAGAGACAACAGGTCTTAAAATGGGGAAAAATGATAAAGCAAATGCATGTAACTTCCATGAAACTCGTACAAACCTGTTATGTCAATCCCAATGATATCCCAGGGAGCATCCACTTTAATGGGCCGAACAGTCCTCGCCATGTTTTTACTTCTCTCTGTGTGTTGACAGGTCTCACACACTTTTATCTAAAACAGAGAGTTAACACTATTCATATGAACATAAGACATTATCAAAAAAAATGTTGTGACCCATTCAACCAAGTAAGGACTCAGACGTCATTAAGGGCATCATCTCCGATCTTGCTTTTGCTCCGAGTCCGTTTCAGAGTTCCTATTGTCTTCATACAATAAAAATACATCACAAAGTATGCTGCCCATGGTGTTTACAGAATACACGGTTAAAACAAGATTCACCTACCCAATCTACCACATCCTTGACAATACCCAGCCAGTAATACTTGGATTGGATCCTGTGGACAGTCTTTTTTTGGCCAAGGTGATGGCCAATGTCACTGAAGTGGCAGTCGAGGAAGATCTGTCTTTTCCTCTCAGTCTCAATCACGACCTCTCGCTTCTCCTCTTTCTTTGGTCCCACATAGTACAGTCTTCCCTCTTAGATAGCAATTATCAAGCATGGGGCATGGAGTGAGCAACTTCATCAACTACACGTCCTTAGTTACGAGTTTTATTTACCCCCCTAACTTACCGTCAATGATGAATTTCTGGGCATATCTTTTGAGATTCTTCTTTCGTATAGGATTCATTGTTTGGGGGTAGCAGCCCTCCGCCACTAAAGTGTAGATGTCACCAAGCCTATTGGAGCTTGATTCAACCACCTCCTCTTCAGCCACCGGCAGCGACTCGACACTGAGCATGTTCACTTTTTAAAAGTAAGTAGACAAAGCCTTCACAAGCGAACAAAATTGAAAGCTACAATTGTAAAATTTATTAAATAAACCAATACACTAACACATTTGGAGTACTTCAGAGGATATCCTCTACAAAACCTGAAGGCACCGGATTCCAAAACCGGATAATACGGCGAGTGCGCTGTTTTAATAGTGACGTATGAAACATTTGATTTATCTTATATTCCCCCCTCGTCTATTTAAACGCGCTAAGGCGACGAAGAGGTGACGTGTTGCAATTCGAATAAACATGTATTATCAACTATAGGTTGAAAAAGTGACACCTATCTTCGATAATACATCTTTGTTGAGGAAGGGTTTAAAAAGTGACGCGTGTTATAGTTATCTTAATATTTGTTACAGGGAAATAATCGCGGCTGTGTTGTTTCCAATCGGACGTAGAACGCCGCCGGACTACAACACACAATTCGAGTTCCGCGGGCGTTGACATGCCCACATAAACAAAAATAGTGATGAAAAACGAGGAGAATAGTGAGCCCAACTTTTACTCCTGTAGTTGTTTTACTACTGACAATATTTTTCTGAAGGAGTACAAACTACATGTTTGGTTTGTGTCGGAGCATCAGTTCAGATTGGATTATCAAGAAGTGAGTAATCCTTTAATTGAAACAAGTGAATGCCTCCTTTATTTGTATGACAGCGATAAGCTTGTGTATAAACACATAGATTAGTAATTGTTCATATATATAGATTGACAGATAAATAGATAGATACAATACTACTATTATATATGTATTGGAACGCGCTGTCCCAGAAGAAGGCTGAAGAAGCAGTGACTGGCTTCAACTATTGTACCTCCAAAAAAGGTGACAGTGTTAGACAATAAACCTTGGATTATGAAGGACCTTAAAAGAACATTAAATGAGAGGAAAGTGGACTTTTCAATCAGGAAACAGAACAGAGTCAAAAGTCATTCAAACAAGACTCACCAAACATCAAAGAGGGCACTTAAAGAGAAGTTATTTAAACTAGCAACTACATATGAAGTTCCCTTCTGAAAAATAAAACGATTCCATTCTATTCTGTATGGCAGGTGCTTAGAGGTCTTGGCTGTACAACAGATCTACAGTTTGATGATGTCCTTCAAAAGGCAAGAGTGTTTGTGCATGTGTGTTTCATGTCCCATGTGTGTTCAACTTCCATGATTGAACTTTAATTTATTAACTATTTTCAATGTATGCGCTAGATTGCCCAAGAAGTGGATAGACGTAGGTCTTTAGGTGTAAAGTCTGCTGAGAGAGCTGCTGTTATAAGAGGCACCTACCAGCCCCTCCATCCTCATGTTTACCATATACGGGTATTTATCAGCTATTGCCAATATGGTCTCTAATAATGTAGCATAATCAAACCTCAGAGAGAAACCTATACAATAATAACTATACCTGTCCTTAGGAATCATTTCTTGCATCAGAGTTCAAACAAATTGTCAATTATTGCCGAAGCAGTGAAGCTAGTGAGGAAGCACTACTTCGTTTGTTGCAGTCAGAAGCAGGTGAGTTCAACAACATGTTTTGATGTTTGATTTCCTGTTCACAATTAATATAATAAACAAGATAATGAATATGTGATTTTAGTTTATTTTTCCATTCTGTTGAAGCTCCAAGGGTTTATCGCTTTGCCGTGTTCACCAAAAAGTTCTGTGATCAATTGATAGAGGAGTTTGAGCACTTTGAACAATCTTCAGCCCCCAAAGGAAGACCCAACACAATGAACAACTATGGGGTAACATATCCTTCTGATAAATAGTTGAAATTACAGAAATACAAAGTTGAATCATCACTCACTAACTAATCTTTGCTTTTTCCCAGAGCCTAGTGCCCTATCCTATTTTGGGCTGATTCCCAGAGTGATGAATTTTTGAACCCTATGTATCATGTTAGCTCTCATTCATGATACCAGTCATGTTCTCTCTCCACCCAGGTCCTACTAAGTGAACTAGGGTTTGATGAGGGCTTCATCACACCCCTCCGGGAGCAGTACCTCTGTCCAGTCACCTCCCTGCTCTACCCAGACTGTGGGGGCCGATGCCTGGACAGCCACAGAGCCTTTGTGGTGAAGTATGACATGCATGAAGACCTGGACCTTAGCTATCACTACGACAATGCAGAGGTCACCCTGAATGTGTCCCTGGGGAAAGACTTCTCTGAGGGCAACCTTTATTTTGGTGATATGAGACAGGTGAAAATAACTTTTCTGTTACACAATGACTACATCATTATCTACTACCACTACTACTACTATTATTGTAATAGTATTATATATACTGTTATCACTATATAATGTACTGTTATCAAGGACATATATATATATATATATATATATATATATATATACACACACACACACACATTCTTGATAACAGTAGTGTATGAAAATAATTCTGATAAAACAAAAGTGTTTGCCAAACTATCACATAGCTAAAGGAAGACTTTTACTCCTGACTCTGCTAAATTCCAAAGCTTACCAAGTCACAAAAAGCAAAACTCAGAGACCCCATTAGACTCCAAAAAAAAAAAAAAGAACCACCTGAAAACGAACTGAAAATACTGTAATAAAGTAAATATGAATCATTTTGGGGAGCTGTCTATACAGCTGAATTTTGTCTTTGATGATGAGGTGTTCTGCCACTTGCAGGTGCCTTTAAGTGAGACAGAATGTACGGAGGTGGAGCACAGGGTGACAGAGGGGCTCCTCCACAGGGGCCAGCATATGCATGGAGCCCTGCCCATTGCCTCTGGCCAGCGCTGGAACCTCATCATCTGGATGAGAGCCTCGCAGGAACGCAACAAACTCTGCCCCATGTGCGGCAAGAGGCCAGTTTTATTGAAGGGGGAGGGATTTGCAGATGGTTTCACCAATGATTAGTGACACTTTTTTTTTCTTGCAGAATGTCCCGTAGTGACACTTGGGATTCATATATGTGCATTTTTGTGTCAACCCAGAAGATATGCTTGTTGATCCAAAATGGCCCACAAGGAAAATGTGCTCCAGCTGCATTTAAAACTTCTGGAAAATTGATACAGAGTATCAACTAAATTATCTTAATTTATTTATTTTTCTCACCTTACCAGATGATATATATCTATATCCGTCTTTGTTGTCAAAGACATTTCAATCAAAAGCTAGCCTAAGCTAAACTTGGACTAATTAAGACTGCCGTACTTATAGTGTAATGTCTTTGATTAGCTTATACCTGAATTTTTGTTAAATTGCCATCTCTAATTTGGTATTTCCATCACTTAATTGTCAACATCCTCGCAAAATATCGAACGTAATCAGTGTTTTGTGTTAAGAAAAATTAAAGTCAATTTACAGTTATTGATATATCAAGATCTTTTCTATGATCAAGTTATACAGCTGTTGACAAAATGTTTTCAGTGAATAGATCAGAGTTGAGAATGAATAACACTACCATCAACACAAAATAATGTACATGGTTTACATAATGTTTTTAATCACAAACTATATCTGTCAATACAAGAATATGCACTGTTATGTAGTGCATTTTTGTTTTTCCTCATAAGGTCTTTCTCAAATGAACATACATGTTACAAATTGAATAATAAATCAGTCCTTTTTTGGCAGCATCACATAACATTTGGTTGTTTCTTTTTTATCCAGGTGACTTGGTAAAAGTACCAATGTGGAGTACTAAAATGAAGGTATATGGGACAACTAATTTGCTGGGATAAGAATCACATTACAACACATTCTCGCAAACACACCAGAACATATAAATGCTCAGTAACAATGTCATAGACTAAGAAAGTTCTTGTTGCTTTACATTTCATGTCTCAGATCCCAGTTTAAGTCTGTGTGCTTGGCCTTGATTTTGTCTGATGTGGAATGAGTTTTGAAATGGACTTTGATGCATTCATTATAAATCTGGTTAGGATTCTGACTTGTTTCAATATGACAATATCAATATATAACTACAATGTATAAATAAAAATATATTCACATAAAATATATCTTCATATACAGCACATACAAACTAATATATTCAGTAATGAGAACAACATAATATTTAATATCTTCAAGGAAGTCTGTTGTAAAAATACACTGTTTTAAAGTTGATGTAGACTTTTTAAATACGTTGAAGCACTTCCAGTTACAAGTACTTGAAGTACTTCTGATTCCCAGCCCATTAAGATGCCTTTTTTTTGTTGTTGTTGGTCATTTTGTGTCCTTTGCCTTTTGTCATTTTGCGCTGCCTCTGTAAGCATTGTGGAGTTGGAGATCAGCACTCCGTGACTTAAGCACAATGTCCGACGATGGGTCCCCAATGTTTGTTGTCTTGCCAGTCCCTGAGGCCTTCCACCTACAGCGTAGTCTCACTGCTCATGTCTCTGAGCCGCGGGTGGTCGATGTCCGAGTCGTAGTCCGACTCCATCTCGATCTTCACCTGGGGCACTGGGCACGCCATCCCTTGGCCCATTGGCATGGCCGGAGATGATGGGCAGGAGATCTTCAGGTGCAGAGTGATACTGAGGAATGGCAAGCTCCAGTTATCATACACACCCACAATCAAATTCACAGAGGGTCTGGGTAAGGAGGACTGGGGTTGGGGCAGGGTAGGTAACCTTGGGCTGAACAGTGCGAGATCTGGTGAAGCTGACTGAATGTAAGAGGGGGGGCAGTCTGCTGCTTTGTGAGAGAAGTCAGAACTTATCTCCTCTAAAGCACACACCTTCTTTAAAAGGGGTGAATACAGGCGTTCAGAAAGTATTCAGACGGGGAAAGCACAAACATTTTCAATGCTTACAAGGGTAAACAGCTAAGTCTGATCCAAACCATGCCTCTTTCAAAGCAATGCAGACATAACAGAAACCTCCAAAACTTTGGCTGTTCCACAAAGATAAAATAGGCAGAGGCACACACAGTGTATAAATGAACAGATAGATATATGAATAAATAAAGGTCACCAGAGATCATTTCCCTCTTTTAATGGACTCAACTGCATTTTCAAAGCAAATGTTTCTGTTGAAATTGCTTTAGCCTCAGGGAAGGATACTAGAGAGGGCAAAACACGGGGCTCTGTATTCATATGCAGATATGAAAATAACATATTGCAAGGCAAATACAACACTTGGGAGAAAAAAGAAACAACCAACACAATGATGCACGTTGAATGTGAATGAATAAACAGAATGGTATACAAGCTAGTGTAGGATCAATCTGCTAAAATGCTCCCAAATTCAACAAATACAAACCAGACTTAACAGAATTAACATAGTAGGCATTATGTTTTATTCATCTATTTAAAATCACATTTTTTTTACTTGACAAAGAACCCTATTCAGTGGCTTTGAGACAAAGGGAAGCACACATAACTAAAGGATTCATTTAATTCATAACAATGTGTAACCTTTCATCATTTATTCAAGCAGTGACTCTCTGAGGATGTATGAATAATAAAACAGCATGTGCATGTCTATGTGTATACGTGAGCATTGCATGTACTGAAAGACATTTAACACATCACTGGAAGATTAGCAGCAGGATTCACACATCAAAAAACGGTGAATGAGAGTCGAAATGATCTGCATTGCCTTAAAGTGCATGGTGAGGAGATCACGTGGTCATACGATAGGAGGTATAATGACTCAAATTAACTGGTTGTATAGAAAATTCTATATGAAATTATAAATGCTTTGCAACAGCATATATATTCACGTTCACCAAAGGGAGTGGATGACCTGTACGTGTTGTAGTTTACTGTGAAAATTAATAAAATGAATAACGGATTAACCAATGAATTTAAGTTAGACGTTGCAGTTGGGTAATTAAGACAACGAATCTGGATGAATATTTGAATTTCAAATAAATGTTATCTGAAGTAGACTCTAAAAGGAGACATATATACAACATTGTGGCAGATGTCAAAGATTTGCACTGAAGTAACTTGAAACGATAGTCATAAATTAAGCGGTTGTGGTGTTCATTTAAAAATTACTGAGGGCTTCTGATGAGCAACTCATCTTAAAATGTGTTAAAGTTTACATCATATCAAAGGTTGTGCCTGGCCGCAGGCTGGCAGTGTGCTGCCCACTGAGACTGGGCCACATCAGGGTAGATGAGGTCTTTGTATGGGATGTGCAGTTTGAGGACACAGTACCTGCGGTCCACGTCTGACTCCGAGCTGGGCGAACAGTTGGAGTAGGGATGGTATTTGTCCTGCTTTTGAATGGAGACAAATCCACATCAAGACAAAGACACACATAGATGCATGCATACACACACATCCACACAACCCCCATGAAAACAGATTATCAGAAAAATATCACATGATCCATACGTCCAGCAGGAGGCAGCAAATGCTTGTGTTTCTCACCTCATCTTCGCTGTCCTCTGTTTTAGACTTCTTTTTATCCTTTCCTTTCTTTTTGTCATCGTCCTTCTTCTTTTCCTTCTCAGGCAGGATGTCATCCAGCCAGGCCAGGTCGTGTTGGGAGAAGACCATGTCCAGCATCTTACGAACGCCCATCAGGCCAAGGATCTGCAGGCAACATACAGGGCACGTTGTCTTACAGGCATACTTTACACAACTGTGCCTGTCTGCCAACCATCCAAGATACTAAGACAATAAACAGTTGCTGACTTATGCATTTATGCATGGATATGCTTCAGGATAGCAACAAAAGACAAACTTTACAGAGGACAGAAAAACGTTAGTCTGTTGTTGTGTCAGAAAGGTACAAGGGGGTATTATTTTAAACATACACGATGTTTAACTCTCCCTTGCAACATATGTAATGAAGCCAAAGGAGAAAGGCTGCACCAAGCGTACCATTACAGGGAAAATGATGGCCAGGAAGGTGGACTTGAGTATCCACAGTACAGCCAGACATATGATTTGCACTACTGTAAAAAGGTGCACCCTCCGCAGGGGAACATGTCTCAGGAAGGAGAAGTCCGGCTGGTGCTTTGACGGCATCATGTATAACTTAATCCTGTCCCAGAACTGTAGAGAAGGATGAAGATGATGTGGCAAGGTGACCGGAGGGGAGAAAAGACATTTGAAAAGTTAAGAGTGTCAGAGGTTAATTACATGCAGACCTATTAGATTAAAGAACAATTGAAATTTACATTGAGAGAATTTGTATGCAAAGGAAATTTGTATGGTTGATTGAAAGAGAGAGGCTGAATAGCTAAGTAGCTGCTCTAGGACAGACTGCCTGGGCTCCCCTGCTTACGAACTCATCAAAATTCATCTGCAATCTTTTTTTTTTCTACTCCGGAAATTGTCCATTATGTTGATTCACTTGGCAAGTGGAAACATTCTCTCTCTCACACACACACACACATATATATACAGGTGCAGCTTAAATGCACCATGCATGGTTTACAATATCATCTAGTTTTTTTACATCATGTAATTTTCTCTTCTGCAGAATTTGGAGAGTTATAATCATCGCTCAAGAGCAGAACATATTTTGTTTGTTTTTTTATTTATTTTTTACATGTGTGTTTGTAGTTCCAGCAGTCTGTGCTGACAACAAACACCACCAAATTAGTTTTGCCCGCTTTTTGTGATGGGTAACTTTACATAGTACCGATCGCATTGTCTGTGCAATATAAAAAATACAACAGAATGCCTACTATAAAAAAGTGAAAATAAATGTTGGGGAAAGTGTAGTGCATCAGTAGGAAAACAAAGCTTACGAGAGGCGAACAGGTTTTTTTTTAATAGTCTTTCTTTGGCAGCCGCTGCCAGACACATACCTGAATTCCACTGAGAGAGGCAACACCCATGTAGAGGAAGACACCATACAGCACAGGCATTGGGATGAACTACAAAAAGAGTTAAAAATGAATAAACAACGTAAACTAATGGCTAAATCATTTTCTGCATTTCGCAACAAGACAATAAGCTCCTGATTCCTGGATTTCCAACATTTTAAGTACCCACTGGGTGCAAAGGTCAAAACCCAGAGACACAAAAGCCAGACAATAGATGTCATAATAAAAGAGCTGTCAGTTGCTTTGTTTTACTGCGTACCTACCTGAAGTATAGGGGCGAGGAAAATGGAAACTCCAGTGAGAATGAACACCAGGATGCCTGTTAGTCTTTGTTCTCTAAACGTTGAACATCGAAGAAGAGTCAATTAGAGTCCCGTCATTTCAACACCCTTGCCATTTCAAAGTCCAAAGGGCAACCTGATTTAATCTTATACCCAGCAGTCGATTTGTAAAAAAAAAAAAAAAACGAGGATGGTGGCATCTGATGAGTGGTGGATGGCGGTTGGAGGGGGGGCTTCAAAAAAACCACTATCACCTTTTAAACTACAACCACAAGCCTGCATATTCTAGATTTTAATGCACCAAGTGTATTTAAAAACTATTGAAGGGCTCAGAAAAGAACATGTCTCTGATGTGCAAATCTATAATATGGAGAGAATTTGAATATCGATATGTTCCTTTATGCATACTAATGTTCCTTGATTAAAATAGATACCACCGCACCGTCAACCCCAAGGGGACGGAAAAGAGGGATGGCAGTTTTACAAAGGTTGGTTTTTATCTTTTTATTTAACTGACCTGACCCCAAGGAACTGGGGCTGCTCTCCAGGTGCACTGGACTCACTCTCCATCTTCAGAGAATCGATGTGGGCGATAGAGATAACGGTGGCAGCCACATACCAGGGCAGGCCCATGAAGGAGCAGGCAGCCATCAGAACGCCCACCCAGAACAGATCCAGGTGGTAGCCACAGCCTTTCTGTGGGGAAGAAACGCAAAGCAATATAGCTTGACCATCATCTAATGCAAAAAGATGTGTTACTTTGAAAACAACCTGTGTGCCTGGTGTGAGACAACACTGATTTCTATTTCAACACTGTTACCAACATTATGTGTAACAATACTACATAAAGGAAACAAAATTCTGTGTGACGCTGTTATGTTAAAAAGAAACACAAATGTGTGTTATAGTTGGACTGACGTGAGTAATCAAATTTAGCTTTTCATATCTGAAAACCTTGAACACAGTGTTATAAAATATTCAGCTACATTTTTTTTTATTGTAAATGACTAACATTGTTGTTTTGACACCTTTACTCATAGCTGTTTTCAATGGTAGCAAGAACTGTGAGGGAACGATCTAGTCTTCATTAATATTCATGAGCTGACCTTTGTGTGACAAGTACAAGCAAGGAATGGCAGTATGGGTGAGCGGGGTTTCATCATTTGATAATTTGATCTAATTGGCTGTATGTAAATGAGTGTTTCTGATGACATGATCATGAGTGTCAAAAATAGATTGGGTGGGGTGTCCGGGTGGTGTGGTGGTCTATTCCGTTGCCTAACAACACGGGGATCAGCGGTTGAAATGCCCGTGTCACCTCCGGCTTGGTCGGGCATCCCTACAAACACAATTGGCCATGTCTGCGGGTGGGAAGCTGGATGTGGTTATATGTCCTGGTCACTGCACTAGTGCCTCCTCTGGTCAGTTGAGGCGCCTGTTTGGGGGAGAGGAGGAACTGGGGGGAATAGTGTGATCCTCCCATGCGCTACATCCCCCTGGCGAAACTCCTCACTGTCAGGTGAAAAGAAGCGGCTGGCAACTCCACATGTATCGGAGGAGGCATGTGGTAGTCTGCAGCCCTCCCCGGATTGGCAGAGGGAGTGGAGCAGCAATTGAAATGGCTCGGAAGAGTGGGGTAATTGGCCGGATACAATTGGGGAGAAAAAGGGGGGGGGGTTGGGTGAGAGATGCTGAAGGGGGGGGGGCAGCTCTTTTAAAAACAGAACAAAGAAAACTAAATTGTATTTTTTTGTGTCTATATATATATATATATATATATATATATATATATATATATATATAATCCAGTGAGTCAACCAAATTCTTTATGAGACAGTACAAGCCTGTTTCATGCCATAAGCAATCATCATTTAACTTCGTTAAATGAAACACTCAACGGTAGGAAAAGTGCTCAACAAACAAGGAGCAAAATAATCCAATCTGGTCTGGATTATGTACATACATACACACACACACACACACACACATATATATATATATATACTATATATATATACACACATGTTTTAGAGTAAAAGATACATGATGATTAAAGTAGTTAGCGATCTTTGAAAATATTAGTGTTTCAATTTCGGTGCGACTTTGAAAAATGACCAGTGTAATACAGGCAGACTTTATTAGAGTCATGTTTGTGTAGGAGGTACCTGCACTGTATATTTGATAAGCATTTAGTGAAGGTGTCAATATCACCATCCATATCAGAAATAACTCATATCATTTACTGTCTCATGACAGCTAAACATAAACCCATTAACACGAAGATGTTCCTGTTTGCAGCTATACTGGTATGAGGGAGATCTATTTAGACCTAACCTTAAGTTTGTTCTCCTTGCGGTTGACAATAACAGCACTGATCTGCTGGTCCATGAAGATGAGGATGGTGACGAGGAGCGCAGGGACAGAGCTGGCCAGATATATCCACCAGGGGTTCTTTCCAAAGGGCATTACCAGCCAGCCGCGGTCTGGCCGGGTGGGCTAGCGAAAGAGAGAGACCAGAAAGCTGCTTGATTCTCATTTATAATTAAATTCCAACAAGGTGTACAACCGTAACCTTTTCTAAAAAAAAAAAAAAAAATCAGAATTAGCAAAATTCAAGTTATTAGATTGTGATTTAGTATATCATGCTTTAGTAGGTGATGGTAATCTAGTCTGTAAGATTTTATTGCCCCTGAACCTTTTCCTGTAAGAAGTGTTACAAGTTCAGTTATCAAACATCTCTACAAGCAGGCTTCCACAAATGGCGAGCTGACCTTATTCTCAAAGTGGAATCAAAACATTGTTGTTGTTTTTTTCACCATGTCAACATAAATTCAGGATTGGGGAGCATCCAGTTAACATACATAGACTCCTGTACCTTAAATTCTGTAGGGACGATTAGTTTTGGGGTTTTGAGACCAATCAACATGTCCAGCCCCACAAACGTCATGATGGACATGAAGATAGAAAAGTCACTGATGAGTTTCCTCAGCTGGTGTGATAGACAGAGTGGAGAGACAGAGAAAAGTAACACAAGTCAAACTTAAATGAGAAACAGATTTTCCTTTGTTGGATCAGAAGCAGACATGGTAACATAGAATAAATCTCAAATGCATTGAAGATGATAAGCTGTGGCAGACTTTAATGAAACCAACGTGATCCTTTTGTTCGGATGGGCCTGGGGGTAGGCTGACTTGTCAACTTGGCTGGCCATTTCTTGTCAGACATAAGAGATCAGATATTGGATATGTAAGCACCATATTGTGTCAGGCAAGCAAATTCTGTCATGTGGTGATGCAAACAACAACCGTTTGATTTAATATTGAACTTTGTTGGATAGTTAACGCTTTGTTTTTTTTTTTATTCTATAGAAAAACATTCAAAATACATCACACATATATACCAAACAAATAGGGGGATAAAACATTTCACAAACCCATCGGACTCTACACAATCAAAGATTACAACACAGGTCGACAAAACAGAAAATACTGAGGTAACCTGTAGGCCTTGGCATGGCTTCCAGCCTACAGTACCCCCCCACTACCAAATCAAACAAAAAAATATACATATACCACACATACTATACTGTTTAACCAAAATCCAACATTACCCTCCCTCCTTCCCCAATCACAACAAAAGGGCTCCCCTCTACAAATCCACCAACAACTCTTCTTCTCTAACACAACCATACAACATATTAACATCTCTTTCCATTATATTCCTAAAAATATTCCACACCTCAGCTTTCCTCTTTTCATAATGGGCTATATTCCTCCTTAGCTTGACAGTAAACCTTGCATGGCTTAAAACACAATTTAATAAATTAACATTACATCCATTCACTTTGCCAACCACCCCAATGGCTTCTTGTTTCTCAAGGGACATGTCAAAATAGGAGTAGTCCATAGTGTCCCTTGTATTTTATGCAGGATGGATATATATATATGAGAGAGAGAGAGAGAGAGAGAGAGAGAGAGAGAGAGAGAGAGAGAGAGCGAGAGAGAGACAATACATGGCCAAAAGTATGTGGACACCCCTTCTAATGACTGGATTTGGCTATTTCAGCCACATTGATTGCTGGTAGATGCATAAAATCAAGCACAGAGCCATGCAGTCACCATAGGATAAGGCTGTTATACCAACTCCATATCAATGCCCATGGTTTTGGAATGAGATGTTCACCAAGCACATATGGGTGTAATGTTCGGGTGTCCACATACTTCTGGCCATGAGGCGCAGCAGTAGTTAAAATCTAGCAAAAAACAAACAAAAAAAACCTACATTGGATTCTCTAACAAAAGATTCCACCCTCAGTAACTTCTGTACAGTTTTAGTCTCCGTTCTCAAGTGGTCACCTCACCTTTGTGGGGAAATAACGGCTGAACTTGAACTTCTTGAGGGAGACGGTCATTGAGTAAGTGCCAAAGAAGAGGATGAAGGACATGAGGGCCAGGTCGGGAACATACTTGCAGGTTTTGCCCACGAGAGAACCTCCGTACTTCAGACACTCCTTCTTGCTCAGCTGGTTCCAGTCCAGAGCTGTCATATTTAACTGGGAGGAGAGGCAGAGGAAAGGGTGGGTGAGGAGAAGAAAAAGAGATTTTGTCGAGGTAAAAAAGAAAAGAAAACAAAAGAGGGAGAGTAAGGTTATAATTTGAGAACGACATACCCGCGTTATGGCATTCATTCCCATTAAGGCTTGGGTTAGCTGTATGCTTTTCTTTTTTAATAGTAATACATTTGTCATGCACCTCACTTCAGTGTAAAAGTGTAAAGATTTATTTAAGCGTTCGTTGCAACTTGTAACGAATTGCTTGCATAATCAAAAGACGTGCAAAACGGAAACTCGATGAAAACCAACTACTTACCCCAGAAACACTAGAGCTATTATCTGGCAATGGAACTAAACCATTGAAGATCATTGAAGCCACTGTTTATGAACAGGGACGTGACAGAGAGAGTCAGGGAAATAGCAAAAAGGAAAAAGGAGAGCGAGACAACAGATGGCGGGAGAGAGACAGACACCACAGTTGATGAGTATTCTACAGCTGGATTAAGCTGAAATCAAGTTGAGGTCCATGCATACTAAATAAGCGGTACTCACTCGCAAGAGACAGCAGCCAAATTGTTTGTGCATGGCAAAAACAAACGGGACAAATCAGTTACAGAACTCATTGTCTTGGGTAATTTTGTAATAATTTTTCTTTTTATATTAGCGTTTTCTTTTTTATTTAACAAATTAACTGAGCATTTTACTGACAGTTTGCAACAGAGGAAAACTAATCTGCAACCGACCTATATTTGCATCAAGTTTCATCTTAAAACAACAAATCTTAAAAAAAAAAAGTATCTCTACAACATCACCCCAATGAAACCGCTAACTGTTTGGTGGTAAATCCCCCTTAAATCTCCCCCTTTTTGTCTTCCTCAGCCAAGGGGTAAACTCACCTGGGTCTGGGGCCAGGCACTCGCACTTGTAGGCAGTAACATAGTCGGGCTTGAAGTCCGTATTGATGGGGTAGTACTTGAAGGAGCCAACCATTTTTTTGATGGCATCCGAGATGAAGATGAAGGAGATGAGGCTGGAGAAGCCCTCCTCTGTGAAGCGTGTCATGTACTTGATGATGTAGCTGGCGTCGGTGGCCACAAGGAGGAAACACTGCAAGCAGGAGTGGATGCCAATCCACAGACGCAGCTCCATGTAGTCGATGTCATTGTTCCTTTGAGGAGGAGGCCAGACAGACACGAAGTTTAAACATTTCCCAATTTTCAACTTGCGTGCAGTACCAGGTAAGGGTACCAGGGTTTGCCTTCAAGTACTGTTCCATAAGTGCCAGAGAATTAAGGCTATTTTTCTATGTCTACATTTACTGTGCTTTACTTCCAGTCTGAAACTTAACTGAATCGTCCCGACTCGACAAACAAAACAGAACTGACACTCAAATTAGATAAAGACAAATGCCGAGAATTGTTTTCAAGTATCTTTTTCACCCGGAACCAAGTGGCATGCAATTATAGGTAAATACTTGTATTGATAAGCATGCGTATGTTTGTAACATTATTCCTGTAAGCCCTCGGGGCCGCCCCAGAATTTAAGCTACATTCTCCACAGTTTCACAAACCAGAATGCTTATGAAGTTCAAATTATGAACCGAAAATGGTCACAATACTCAGTGTGTATAGCAATATTCAATCTTCTTGCAGTATCCCTGCTTTTAAAGCACATGAAGAAATTTAATCTAAAGTAAGGCAACCTCCTTCTAAAGAGTGCAAAACCATGGCTGGTGTGACCGTAAAACACGATGAAAGTTGGTTTGTCTACCACACCAATTCACATAATGAATATACACTATTCTCTATTTGCATATGTCATAGACGTTGTACCAATGTTAGTATGTAGTATCGGCATAGCTTAATGGGAAACTTTTTGTCTTATATAGTAGTTTTGGTGACACATATGCTACAATTATTGTTGGTAATATAGTGGTACAGTGTGTAGGTGCCACACACACACACACACACACACACACACACACACACACACACACACACACACACACACACACACACACACACACACACACACACACACACACACATTTAACTCTTAGCCAAATCCAGTTTGATATCCCGCTGGGTTCAGCCTCATCCCCCATCCCCTTACCATAACCCTACAACACTGTCCATTGCCCCACATTCATACACGCATACATAAGCTCAGCCCTTAATGTTACCATGCTTCCTTATCTCCTGCATGCACACACTCTCTGGTGATACAGTTACATTGATTTGTTTTATATGGAGATGTTTAAGGAGACGTTAGGATGTTAAGATGATGCTGGCAGGCACAATGGCCTTAGTAAGGGGTGGTAAAGTGCCACTGAGGGCCATGTGTATGTAGGATTTCATCCCAACCACATACTACAGCAAAGCCTCTCTGGTTTCTTCATTCAGCGAGGGGTGGAACTAATCACTGAACTCAGCTGGTGCAGTTTTGAGCTGGAGTAAAAATCTGCATACACATAAGCTGCACCTGACTTGTTCAGTATACACAGTGATAGTATGCACATTTTAGTATGCACAATGTTAGTATGCAAATTTCTTACGTGAAAGGTGTTGATATGCATACTACACAGAGGAAAATACAGAATATGGAGCTTATGGTCACTAAGTTGTCATATCCATCCCATAATTCTTTGCGCCTTTGTCATTCTTTCTGTTCTGCAGCTCACGTTGAGCTACAGAACAATCTGCAGCTCAATGTGACTAAGACAAAGGAGCTGGTTGTTGATCTAAGGAGGGAAATTACACCAGTGACCCCTGTGTCCATCCAGGAGGTCAGTGTGGACACTGTGGAATACTACAAGTCCCTGGGGGTGTATATAGATAATAAACTGGACTGGGCTAAGAACACTGATGCCTTCTACAAGAAGGGACAGAGCCAGCTCTACTTTTTGAGGAGGCTTAGGTCCTTCAACATCAGCCAGACAATGCTCAGGTTGTGGTATGAGTCTGTGGTGGCCAGTGCTCTCCTGTTCGCTGTTGTGTGTTAGGGCAGCAGGTTGAGGGTAGCGGATACAAACAGGCTCAATAAACTGATCCACAAGGCCGGTGACATCGTGGGGGTGGAACTGGATTCTCTGGCATCGTTTCTGAGAGGAGGATGCTGTTGAAATTATGTGCCATCACGGACAATGTCTCCCACCCACTCCATGATGTGCTGGTTGGGCACAGGAATACTTTTAGTAATAGACTCATTCTGCCAAAATGCACTACAGAGCGCCACAGGAGGTCATTCCTGCCTGTGGCCATCAAACTTTACAACTCCTCCCTCAGACTCAGAGTGTCAGACACTCTGAGTTAATGGTCATTGGTCTGGCCCTGTCGGGTTTTGTTTGTGCTGCTTGTTGTGTGCTGTGGTAGTGCAGTATAGATAGGGTGTTATATGCACCACGGTTGTTGATATATTTTGTTCTTATTTCTATTTCCTATTTTATCTTTATATTTATTTATTTGTTTCTGTTTCTCTTTTCTCATCTTGTATCTTGTTAGTTTTTAGTTATTAGAACGTGAGTGTCTGTAATAGAACCCAATTTCTCCTCGGGGATGAATAAAATATTCTGATTCTGATTTACATGAACACAACTGGCCAGGGCAACATTTTCCAAAGCAATATGACAGATAAGGAAGCATGAGGCGTAGCAGCAGGCGTCAGCAAATTCAATCTATTTTTAACTAGTTCATGATAAATTACATTTTTTTTAACATCGCATAGGCCACCCTTGGCCTCAATAAAGAGCTGAGGCTAAATCGAAACATGAAGCAAAAGCAATAAGGTTCTTCTAAGCTGAAGGTGACAAAGTTCTTCTTCTAGTGTTATGAAGAGTTGCTTCCATTTGGATGTGAATCCGCCAAGTGCATTGTACATAGTGCACAGTGAATAATGCATTCTACATACTGAATAGTATGCCCCAATAGTATACAGTATACACTACATACTTAAAGCAAAGGTACTTTAGCCTGAACGAAAGGTACACCACTCTGAAAATGGCCACAAGAGGTGCTCAGTAAAATGAATGGGCTCAGTTGGCGAATTTAACAAAATCATCAACCATTGTAAATTTAGGGAATTTTCAATTTATAGAAGAAGACCATGCACTACTCAGCCGAGTTGGCTGTGGCTAACATTAAAAAAAAATATCCACAATCTTTTGCCATTCCTATTCGGTGTGTACTCCCCAGACCCGATGTGTGTCAGTGCAAAAAGGGCTGGAGAGGCTCACTTGCTGAATTCAAAGAGGAGCTTCTCAAATATGAGGATGGGTCCTGTAGAGCTGAGGATGATGAGAGGCTGGCCGCTGAACAAACAGAATACCGTCCCTGCCAGAGCCGTGCCCAGGAAACTCTCCATTACACCCTTGGGAGTGGAAGGATAGAGAGAGGGATGATTAAAAAAACAGAGAGAGAGAGAGAGAGAGAGAGAGAGAGAGAGAGAGAGAGAGAGAGAGAGAGAGAGAGAGAGAGAGAGAGAGAGAGAATGGAAGAAAAGGACAGAGGAGGGGAGAAAAGGGAAGATGCAGTAGAAATTGATAAAGTAGTGGAGAAAAGTAGAAGAAAAAAGCAGGGTTGCGTGGAAAGGAAAAATGAGAGTATATGGTGGCAGGATGGAGATGCAGTGAGATCAAGCGCCTGAGAGAGGGAGAGAGCGGAGGGAAAGAGGCATATAGAGAAGGGGGGGGTAGCGAGAGAGTGATGTAGGGAAGAAATGAGAAAGTGGCTTAGTGGATGGATAGACCAAGTGGGAAGGCAAGAAAATTGAAGGTAGAAAATTGGTCACAGAGAATTAAAGACAGATGATAGAAGTAGTGGAAATAACAAGTGCAAGAGGAGAGGAGTGGAAATGTGGAAAGCAAGAAATAATATGGAGGCGGAGGAGGTGGAAAAAGGAACATCTTCATCTTCCAAACAAGTGCTACAATAGAGCTTGTTATCGTATTGACAAACAGCGCTGTCTGTGGATTCATTAGAAAAAGGGCCAGTATGCTGTATTTCAACTTGACAGCATGTTGTGTGTAAACACCAACCAAAGCACTTATCCCAAATGAGTCCTGAGAGTGTGGTGGAGCATGCACATGTGCTGCAAACGCTTTGGTGTGTTGGTGCATGCAAGCATATGCGAGTATGCTTTACATGTCCAGTAAATAGTAAATAAAGTATGACTTTTTTTTTAATGGTATTTCCTGCTCCTTTCTACCTGGTAGTTGTCAGTGGCGTCCCCCAGTAGGCCACCGAAGGTGATGGCATTGGTGATGCAGCCCAGGTAGATGAAGAGCACTGCAGAGATGGACTGGATATGGAAACCCTCGTAGAAATCACTGGGCAGCCATGGCAGCTTCCGCTTAATATCAAGGAACAAACCACCACAGAAGCTATCGCACACACACACACACACACACATACACACACACACACACACACAGAAAGTTATGATGCCTTGTCCATTCTGCTTGTCTATTTGTCTAATGTATGAGAGAGGAATAACTAAAGCCCGTCATAATAAGCTAGGGTAAGGATTTAATTACTATAATTTAAAGGAGCACCAAGAAATTAGGATGGAGCCAAGGTCTCGTCTATAATCATTCTTATGAATCACCTTTTAAATTACATCGCTGACACCTCCCTGCCATGTGCAATATGTGGTTTAATTGTAAATGACACCTTGTGGTTTTGAGTTTAGAAGTTTATTTATTGTGTTTTCAACCTCGGCCAAGAAACTGATCTAACAATAATAATACTAATATACCAACTAATGAACTAGTTATGAACTAGTTGTCTGTTTATTTCTGAACAACAACAGTAGAATTAATACTGACTGGTTTAAGATAAAAAAAATAATCCAAAAATGACACCCTCATTTGTTATTCATTTAAACAATTCAGTGCTTTCACACTTTTTACAAAACGTGACTGATGATCAATATAAGGTTTAAAATTGAGAATACATTTGTAATATGCTAAAAATACTTTTGCTGCTTACTTCTGCCTTTAGCATCAAACTACACCGGTGGCATGTTTCCCGTTGTTCTGTGTGTTTTTAATCAGTCACAGACGAAGATGAAGATGGTCAGTTTGACAGAACTGACCATCTTCATCAGTTTGACAGATCTATGACACGCAGAGCTAAACTTTTGTTTACAGGAATCAAGCGGATGTGGTTAAGGTGAGCTTGGACCGAAATCTCCTCCGTAGATGCCAAACTGAGGCGAAATCAGATTAAAGTCTTAACCCTGTTTTGCCAAATTCAGGGGGAGTTGGATCCAAACCTCCTCCCAGCCGGCAAAGAGGTCTGGGCTGCCTACCGTCCTGTAAACGCCAGCTCCTCTCCCAGCTCATGTGGCATGGGCATCTGCTCATCCTCCACCAAGCCCCCACCTCCACCGACTGTGCCGTTCATTTGCCCCAACTCGTTTAGAGAAAACACCGACTTCCTGCAGACAGCAGACGTGGAGAAACAATGGCAGATGTGGCACATTTTCATTTGTGTTAGGTTAAGGGCGAATGAATCCAAATGGACTTTTGTCTCATCAATAAGCACAACAAGAGGTGGCTGAATATTCTCATTATTGCTGCATGTAAAACCATTTGACTCAAATGGACCTCTAATGTACCAGACTTTATGACTGGCAAAAACTTGTACTAGATTTTGTCCCTGTGAAATGTTTGTTAGTGGCTGAAATTCTTCTGTACATGTTTATGTAGAGTGTTATATACTCAAACTATTTCCCCAAGTAACCTACTGTCCCTCTAAGATGTCACCTTGGCTTGCAATGTAAAGTGAGTGTGTGTGTGTGTGTATGTGAGGTTTTATTGTGAGGATCAAGAGAAACACAATGTCTGATGACAGAATGACGGCTCTCCCAGATCGACGCCATCCTGTCCCTAAACAAAACATCTGGCAGCATGATGAGTATTTATGTATCATGGAATGAGGATGGATTCATTTCAGATGTACAAGCACAGCTACATGAACATGACCTCCCAAAGGATGTTTGTCAACCATCTGCTGATGGCCCATTTTTCAAGGATTATCTTCTTAAGGCGTACAGGTAGCATAGCGGTCTATTCCATTGCATACCAACACGGGGCTCGCCGGTTCGAATCCCCGTGTTACCCCAAGGTGTCCCGACAGATATAATTGGTCATGACTGCAGGTGGGAAGCCGTATGTGGGTATGTGTCCTGTCGCTGCACTAGCACCTCCTTTGGTCGGTCGGGGCTCCTGTTCGGGGGGAGGGGAATCTAGGGGGAATAGCGTGATCCTCCCACAGGCTACGTCCTCCTGGCGAAACGCCACTCTGTCCGGTGAAAAGAAGCGGCTGGTGACTCCACATGTATCGGAGGAGACGTGGTAGTCTGCAGCCCTCCTCAGATCGGCAGAGGGGGTGGAGCAGTGACCGGGACGGCTCGGAAGAGTGGGGTAATTGACCGGATACAATTGGGGAGAAAAAGGGGAAAAATCCCCCCCCCCCCCCCAAAAAAGATTATCTTCTTGATTTTGAGACAAAGTAATTTTCATATATTATGCCCATCTTTGAAGATGAGACTTGTAGAGTATAGATTATTGCAACTGTTCTCTCTCACACGTTTTTCTCTCTCTCTCTCTGAATTATGTCCTTATCGTTCTCTCTCTCTCCTGTGTGAATAACAATGGGCCTCATTCATCAATTGTTCGTAAGTACAAATATGGTCTTACACACCCATGGGTTTTTTTTAGCCCTGAAGTTGGTCTCACAGACCAGTGTAGAACCTGGGCAACCCCTGAATTTAGAAATCAACTGGCTAATGCTGATGTCTTCACAGGCCTGGGTGATTGCTTGTGTTAGGGCGAAGGAATTACAAATAACCACCAGGCTTTGCTTCTGCAGACCTGCCAACCCTAAAGAATAAAAATGAGTAGTCCTTTTTGTGTGTGTGCGCGTACAATTTTTGTGTGTGTGTGTTTGCGTGCATGCCGCAAGTACACGCTGAAAAAAAGACATCACACTAGTACATTGTGAAAAAACATTTATTGAATACTGAAAAAAAAAAAAACCGCCAGACATTGGGATTCACTAACATGTTTACTATGTTAGTAGACTTGCATTGGGTAAAAAAAAAAAATCAGTTTGAAGCCCAAAATGAACTAAAAAGTTTTATGGAGGCCTAAAATCACTCAAGCATTTTTTTAAATTAATTTATTTCTAGTTTCCACCCTTATCCCACCCAATACGCCCATTTCACACCGCGGCCATCTTGGATTTAAAAAAAAAACAAGCGGTGGGAACTTAGCCACGCCCTTCTTACTTCATTGAAAACACTGCCGGAAGCAACATGTCGTACTGCTGTGTACCATCCTAAATTCAACTGACACATTAAGATGCCATATAGCTAAATGTTTACTCCTCCTGCTATTATTGCAACAGACATTATGTACATGTAGGCCTACTGTATGCATTGAGCTGCAGATGTTGCATGTACATTTAACGTTACTGTATGCATTGAGCTGCAGAGGTTGCACCATGTACAGCCAGTTAAATAATATTTGGGTGACCAGTTTCACTGTGACTAAAACATTAGAAGGGAGACAGAAGTTTGACGCTGAAAAATGTTTCCTCCTTTTTGTAGTCGCATTGGTGACTTGATAGCGGAAGAAGATGAAGAGGAACATGAAGAGGAACATGAGGGAGATAGGTGAGTTGTTACTATCAGTACAATACAATTTTTCAAACATGTAGATTACTGCATTGTATAATATATATATATATATATATATATATATATACAGTGCTGCTTGAAAGTATGTGAACCCCTTGAGCAGTTTAGATGTTTCTGTTGTTTTACCATGATTTTCTTATTTTATCATCACCAGTTTTTATATATGAAATGTCAGATATATGTTTATCAATTGCATCTACTTGTTTAGTGGGACTTGTTTAAGTAGCCCCAAAACTATATGAAACATGGAATTAGGGTATGTGCAAAAGTAAGTGAACCCCCAGCTTCATTGGTTAAGTCAAGCAGGTAACAGACTTAGGTGAAACACATTTGGGTGCTTAATTAATCATTTAAGCAGACCAATGAAATGAGACATCCTTGGGAAAGGGTTTGGCCTGCACTAATTAAAAGAGAGAGGAAACCAACCAAACCACTGTGGTCCCATACAAATCAACAATGCCGAGAGCAAAGGTGATATCCGAGGACATGAAGAAGAGGGTAGTGACAGCCCATCAGTCTGCTCTCAAAAAAGAACAAAGCTGCCCGTTTCAACTTTGCCAGAGAGCACTTGGACAAACCAGAGGCCTTCTGGAAGTCCATTCTCTGGGCAGACGAGTCCAAAATAGAATTATTTGGTCATAATCAAAACCAACAAGTTTGGAGAAAAGCCAACACTGCATATGAAGAAAAGAACCTCCTCCCAACAGTGAAGCATGGTGGTGGAAATGTGAAGGTCTGGGGCTGCTTTTCTGCTTCTGGACCTCGGCGACTCCATATTATCCAAGGAACCATGAATTCTCCGACATATCAACAAATTCTTGACCAGAATCTCCAGCCATCAGTCAGGGAGTTGAAGCTGGGACGAAAATGGATTATGCAACAAGACAATGACCCAAAGCATTCCAGCAAAACTACAAAGGAATGGCTTCAGAGAAAGAGGATTCGTACTCTGGATTGGCCCAGTCAAAGTCCGGACCTTAATCCAATTGGAATGTTGTGGCGAGACCTGAAGAAGTTGGTACATACCAGATGTCCCTCCAACCTCTCTCAACTGGCTGAGTTCTGCAAGGAGGAGTGGGCAAAAATCCCCATAAGCAGATGCGAGAGACTGGTTAGTGGTTACAGAAGATGTTTGGTTAAAGTAATGGCCTCAAAAGGAGGAGCCACAAGCTACTAATACAAGGGTTCACATACTTTTGCACATGTTAAATTTTCAGTTTTTGTGAAATAAACCACCTTTGTTGAATTAAATAATGAAAATATATCTCTCTTTGTGTGTGTGTCCATTATTTGGAAGGTGTGCTTTACAAATTGGGATTTGGATGTATGTGTAATAAGCTTATTTTAATGTTTTTTACAAAAACAGTGACCATGTCTGGAGGGTTCACAGACTTTCAAGCAGTACTGTGTATATATATATATATATATTCACTAATCTTTCAATAGTGGATAGCTCTGTTCTGACACATCATCTTGATAGCAGGAAAATGTGTGGATTTATATTGCTTCCCACATGTATGACATATCCTCATGTGTCCAGTGAGGTTTGGGCGACTCTACCTGATCATGACTACGATGTGAAGCCGCTTTCTGTGGAAGACCAGCTTGACGCAGTACAGAAACGCATCGCTTTCCTGAAGGACGAAAATAAAAAGCTGAAAAGTGAGCGTTTTGGTCTAGAACGCTTCCAGTGTGCGCCCAATCTGATCAGGTTTTACACTAGTTTTAAGGATTACCACACCCTCAAAGCAGTCTTCCTAGCTTTACAGTCTTGATACTAGACTGCACAGAGATCCGCATCGAGACAGGTAGTTGGAAGGTTTTGAACACCATGACATACTCCCATTATAAAAGTAACATTACACTGAAATCCCTAATTGGGATCACTCCCTCAGGGTCAGTAAGCCTGGTAAGTAATCTATACACAGGATGTATTTCTGATAAGGAGATAACTAAGAGGTCAGGTGTTCTGGACCTCTTAGAGTCAGGTGATGAGGTCATGGCCGATAAGGGCTTCCTTATCAAAGACCTGCTCGATGAAATAGATGTAAAACTTGTCATCCCTGCATTTTTAGGCCCAAGTGGACAGTTTAGCTGTGATGAGCTCACAGACACACAGAGTATTGCTGGCTTGAGAATACACGTCGAACGGTCAATAAGACGCATAAAGGAGTACCACATTTTTGATGGAGTCATACCCCTTTCACTAAGTGGAACAGTCAACCAACTGTGGACTGTGTGTGCTCTCCTAACAAATTTTCAGGGATCACTGATTTAAACCTTTGTTAAATTCAGCTGACAAGAAAATAGTGCACACAAACCTTAGATAGATTGAAATATATTTAACTTCATTTCAGTACAGTCCCATTTTTTAGCCCACACCTTGAGATGAGCAATCACTATCTTAGTTTAGTAAACAATTGATGATTTGAGTTGGTAGCGAGTTCCAGTTTATTGCTACAACAGAATGACAGTTGACCGAACATATTTTAGTTTAAAATGAACCAACAGTTTTGTTAAAGTCAAAGGACAAAGAATGAAAATATTGTAGATGGGACAATCTAATGTATGAATATTGAATGTACAGTATAAAAATGAAATAAATCTTATTTTTTATTTTATTGTGATTAAACAGCTTCTTTGAATACAGCCCTGTGTGTGTGTCTCTCCTCACTGGCACATGAGAGGCAGAAAGTACTCGAAAAAGAAAAGATCCAGCTTAGTTTTCATATTGTGGTAAATGACGGTAGGTGCTCGAGGTTAGCAGTCCAAACCATGTTTGCTGCAGGCCCCGGCTGCATTGATTTCCGACTGAGTAAGAAGGGGGCGTGGCTAAGTTCCCGCCACTTGGTTTTTTAAAATTCAAGATGGCCGCGGCGTGAAATGGGCGTATTAAACTATTTGGCATATGGCCGGAACTCTTGTCGAATAACCCCCCTGGCTCACGTTTCCACAGGAAGGAGATAGTCGTAACACCACCTTCCTTCAAACTCGTGTCGGCTGCTCTCGCTATTTTACAAGCTGAAGCCTCGCATGGATGCATTACCTTCAGGCCGCGAAGGATACGTAGGGAGAATGCTTTTGGTTGCTTGGCTGCAGGAGCCCGGATGGGCCAGAGGGGTTGCTAGAGAACGACGAGCCCCCGAACACTACACCGATCTATACCCACTATCCCTCGTGTAAGGGTGGCCTTACCCCGTGGACGCTCTGGCCGTGACCGGTTACAGCGAGTCTGGGATACGAACCTCCCAGCCACAAAACGAGCGGATAGCAAGAACGTCGGTTGTAATATATGATGTGGTGGAAGACATGTCTAGTCAGTCAACAACGTTTTATTCTGTGATCTCGATACAAACACAGTAACACAACAGGAAAATTACAGTGCCGCCCAGCAGTCACACTGAGTAATGCACTGCTTATTCAAATACACTGCATCTCCCTTTCTCAAGTTTTTTTTCTAATAACACTTTCTATGTGTAATATGGGCATGACTGTTATGAAAACAAGTGATAGCTTGCATTAAACCAGGTTTAAACAAAAGGCACTGTAAATAACATAATACAGTCCTGATGAGACTTAATTTACCAACCAAAACTGCCATCTAATATCACAGATCAGATTCCTTATTAAGTCTGCATATTTCTTTGACGCTATCAGAAAAACAATTGACTTAAACATAACAATATAAATTTCAATTTCAACAAAACATCAATACCTTAATCTTGTGACTGAATTTGAAAAGATCGCAATTAGTGCACAACAGCTTCACCCATAACATTTACATCATACTCGTTTCATTTTTTTTCTTTCAGTCCAGATAACGCCTTGGCACTCTAACAGGCCTTCCACAGCGTGTTGTTCTCACAGGACTGTTTGTGGATACAGTATTGTCAGTCACTACTCTTGGACTATGCGGTACAGTGGAACAGTCTGGAGTAGGGCTGGGTAGATCAGCACTTGGCAGAGTGTCTTGCTCCACATGATATGAGTGCTCTGGTGTGATGTCATCAGGTGTCCCTGGGAATGAAGTCTCTCTTGTTTTGAGCAGGTGTCTGCGATTTCTCCTGTACATTTCTCAACTTGTGGTTTTGACAATGTATGATCTCGGCTGTATGTGTTTCTGTACCACAGTGGCTGGTAACCACTTGTTGCCTCGTCTAATCCTCACATTTTCACCATCTTGGAGGTCAGACAGTGTCCTGGTTCCTTGGTCAAATTATTGTTTCTGTCTTTGTTGTCTATACACGAGGTTATTCCTGGCATCTTTATAGACAGCTGCCTGCAACAATATCTTTGTCACAGGTAACTTTGATTTGAGCTTTCTTCCCATGAGCATCTGAGCAGGTGAGAGGCCAACCCCACTCAGTGACGTGTTCCTGTATTCAAGCAGTGCTAGGTACGGGTCACCAGCACTGTCCTGTGCTTTTCTCAGAAGGTTTTTTATTGTCTGAACTGCCCTCTCAACTTGCCCATTTGACTGCGGGAAGTTGGGACTTGAGGTGGTGTGTTTGAAACCCCACTCTGCACTGAAGCCCACCATCTCTTGGCTCACTAGCTGTCTGCCGTTGTCGGAGAATAACTCATCTGGCACATCATGCCTTGCAAATGTAGACTTCAACCCAATGATGATGTGTTTGCTTGTGGTTCCATTCAGTTTGATGATCTCAGGAAACTTTGAAAAGTAATCCACACACAGTAAGTACTCTACATCATGGAAGTAAAACAAATCCACACCTATCTTTGCCCATGCTCTCTCAGGCACTGGATGTGACATAAGTGGCTCTCTGGGATTATTGTTCTTGTGTGTGTTACATACAGCACACCGATCCACGACTTCTTCTATCTGTTTGGCCATGTCCGGCCAGTACAGTACATCACGGGCTCGCCCCTTGCACTTAACCATGCCCATGTGTGACTTGTGGATTTTCCTGAGCATTTCACTTCTCAATGTGTGTGGTACTATGAACCTTGAGTTCTTGAATATGAGTCCATCTACATATGACAGCTCTTCCCTAAATGTCCAATACTGTTTGATTTTGTCTGGAAGTTGTCTCTGTTTATCTGGCCAGCCTCTCTGAATTGCATTTGCAACCAGTATCAACTCAGCATCCTCTTTTGTTGCTTCTTTGAACTCCTGCAACTTTTCCTCTGATACTGGGAGTTGGTGATTTACAGTTGACTTCCAGCTCTTCATCAAGGAGTTTCTCATGGTGCTCTTTTAGAAATACTCTGCTTAGAGCATCAGCAATATGCATCTCCTTGCCTGGCTTGTACTTGACCTCAAGACTGTATTTTTGTAGTCTCATGAGCATTCTTTGTAGTCTGGCTGGCGCGCTGAGAAGTGATTTTTTGAATATCGCTTCCAGTGGCTTGTGATCACTTTCTACATGGACATGTCTTCCATATAGATACTGATGGAATTTTTCACAGCCGAACACAATTGCAAGCAATTCTTTTTCGATTTGTGCATAACGTTTTTGACAGTCAGTTAATGCCCTGGAGCCATATGCTACAGGCTGTCCATCTTGAAGTAGCACTACTCCCAGACCCTCAGAGCTTGCATCAACAGATAAGGTAACTGGCTGGCTAACATCATAGTACTTGAGTACTGGTGCTTGGCTGATGAGAGCTTTTAGTTTGTCAAAACTCTGTTGTTGCTCTGACCCCCAATGCCATTCCACATTTCCTTCCAACTTCCTCAGAGGAGCACTCAAGTCTGAGAAGTTGGGGATGAATTTAGAGAGGTATTGCAGTAACCTTGTGAACCTCTGGAGGGCGGCTTTGTCCTCTGGTGCAGGCATGTTTTGTATGGCTCTGACCTTTTCAGGATCAGGCTTGAGTCCTTTCTCACTGAGCACATGACCAATGTAACCGATTTCTGTCATCCCTATCTTACACCTACTTTTGTTCAGTTTCAGATTGATGCTTCTCAGGCGGTCCAGCAGTTTTCTCAAACGACGATCATGCTGCTCTATGCTCTCTCCCCAGACCAGGATGTCATCCATGACATTGACTACACCCTCTAACCCTTCTAGATGTCTGGCTATGCACCTCTGGAACACTTCAGGTGCTGATGATATACCAAATGGAAGTAAACCTGTATCTCCCAAATGGTGTGTACTGTGTTGAATGTACACAGGTGAGAGCTTTCTTCGTCCAGTTGGATTTGCCAAAATCCGTGGTTAGCATCTAAAACTGAAAAGAATCTGGCATTTGGCATTTCAGCTACCACTTCTTCTATTGTGCGCAGCAGATAATGTTCTCTTTTGATGGCTGTATTCGGGTCCTGTGGGTTGATGCAGATCCGAACTTTGTTAGGTTTTGTTACAGTCACCATACTATTCACCCAATCTGTAGGCTCTGTCTGTTTGGTTATCACACCCAAGTTTTTCATTCTTTTCAGCTCTGTTTCAATTTTGTCTTTTAGGGCGACAGGCACTTTCCTGGGAGCATGAACTACTGGAGTGACATCTGGATTTGTCTCAATGTGGTATACTCCCGGTATGCAGCCTAATCCAGTGAGTAAATCCTCATATTCACTTAGAATGTCACTCTGTTTTAAGCGCATGCAGTCTTTTGACAAGCCCCATTTTTTCACATGACTCTCCTAGAATTGCAGGTGCATTGTTCTTTATGAGCTCAAACTCCACATCATATTTTTTATCTTTGTACTGACACGTCAACATGATTTTGCCTTTAGCTGGAATGTGGTGGCCTGCATAAGCAACAAGCTTGGAGTGAGATTCGCTCACCTTTTTATCCAATCTCAGTTTTCTGAGGTCTTTCATGGAAATGACGTTGCAATCAGCTCCAGTATCCAGCCTGACTTTCAAAACTTTCTTGTGGACAATCAGATCTTCATGCCATTTTTCTTTCTTTGCATCCACCGCATTGATTTGTGAGACTGAGTGGTCTTGTTTTTCTGCTTGGATTGAGCCAATAAAGAATTGTTGATCATCTGCCTCTGCCTTGTTTATATGCTGCACCTTATGGTTGTTTGTGTGCTTGCGGGAGTTGCACATTTTTGCATAATGATTTTTCCCGTGGCAGGCTTTGCACACTTGTCCATAGGCAGGACACTTATTTGGCTCATGCCTGTAGCCGCATCTTGTGCAGTTTCCTTGATTTCTCATCTTTGTGCTGTGGCACCAGTCTTTCTGTTTGTCACGTTGTTTTTGCTTGGTGACTTTATTAACAGGAATTTCAACCGCCTCATATAGACTTTTAAGCTGACTCCGACTCAACTCACTGGCTCTGCAAATGTCTATTGCTTTGTTTAGCGTGAGGTCCGGTTCTCTCAGTAGTCGTCCTCTCACTTGGTCATCCGTGATTCCACACACGGTTCTATCTCGTGTCAGTGAGTCGGTAAGGTACTCAAACTGGCAGTCTTTCGCTTTATTCTTTAAATCAGTCACATATGCATCAACAGATTCTGATTTTCCTTGCACTCGAGTGAAGAACAGGTGCCTCAAATATGTCACATTTTTCCTTGGCTCACAATGTTGGCGGAATAGCTCTTTCAATCTATCATAGTCATCTACGTCTACATCGAAGTCAAGCGTGTTATATACCTTAATTGCTTCGTCTCCGGCCACATGTAGGAACGTGGCTCTTTTCACTGCATCGGACTTTTCGTCAATTCCGCTGGCGACAAGGAACAGTTCGAATCTCTGGATCCAGACTCTCCAATTTCCCGCTAGATTTCCTTCTAGACTTAATGAGGTCGGAGGTTTCATCCGCTCCATTTTCTCCCTTTCTATGGTTTCTTCAAGTTTTATTCTGACACCATGTAATATATGATGTGGTGGAAGCCATGTCTAGTCAGTCAACAACGTTTTATTCTGTGATCTCGATACAAACACAGTAACACAACAGCAAAGTTAGAGTGCCGCCTAGCAGTCACACTGAGTAGTGCACTTCTTATTCAAATACACTACAGCGGTTTATTCCGCTTGGCCATCAGAGCGGCCAAGTATTTATTTTAAAGGAAGCTCTTTTGCGTATTTTGGACTATCAACTCGTAGTCGCGTATTTTGGTCTCAAAATGCGGAGTGACTACACAGAATGTGTAGAGGTTGGCAAATGTGCTTCTGTTGTCAGTCTTGAGAGCTAAAAAATTCCATGGGTGTGTAAGAACACATTTGTACGTACAAATGATTGATGAATGAGGCCCAATGTCTTTTCCTGTCTCTTCTCCCATGTATGTGAATGGTGTGATGTGAGTCTCCCATGTGCATGTGTAGTCTGTCCTCCTCCCAGGTCTCCATGGTGCAGAGGGTCAACATCTGGAAAACTGCTTGGCATCCTCCACATCACATTATTTATGCATCTTATAAATCCATATAATTTTGTTATACTGGTTCAATGTTATATCCTTCTCTCTCCCCAATGTGTAACTAATGTGTTTTCGTGTCTCTTTTACTGTGTATGTGAATGGTGTGACGTGAGTCTCCCGTGTGCATGCATAGTCTGTCCTCTTCCCAGGTCTCCATGGTGACGGTGGTCGCCACCTGGACACTGCTTGGCATCCTCCTCATTACATTATGTACATATCTTATAAATCCATATAATTCTGTCATCCTGTTTCAGTGTTGTATTCTGTAAATTGTGTTTTATTCTGTACATACAACATCCATTGCACATCTGTCCGTGTCGGAGAGAGATCCCTCCTCTGTTGCTCCCCCTGAGGTTTCTTCCTATTTTTTCTCCCTGTTAAAGGTTTTTTTTAGGGAGTTGTTCCTTATCCCATGTGAGGGTCTAAGGACAGGATGTTGTGTTGCTGTAAAACCCCCTGAGGCAAATTTGTAATTTGTGATATTGGGCTATACAAATAAAATGGACTTGACTTGACTTGAGGTCTAACCTTTTGTCAGCAGATGGGACTTTCTTGGGTGGCTCAATGCGGATTTTGGGATCCCATTCCCCTGGTGGGAGCACAATCACCTCATCCAGAAACTCATCTATCCCTGCTATGAGGTCCTCCCGATCCCTGGCTTTGTAAGCCACATCACTGAAGAGCTGGAGAGAATAGGAAGTGGGAGGGGGGATGGAGAGAGAGAGAGAGAGAGAGAGAGAGAGAGAGAGAGAGAGAGAGAGAGAGAGAGAGAATTTGTGAGTGAGAAAGAAAAAGAGGGGTAAACTGAAAAGAAGGATTGTCATTTTGTCATTTTAATAAGATCATATCGAGACAGGGATGAACAGTTTGTAAAATATCTGGTGGTCTGCTCCTTTTTGTAATTTCCTTTGATAGCATCTGAAACCCTGGTCAATATAAATCCTGTGTACACTGAAACCTTGATCCTGGTTAGACTACATTCATACCCAGCAGTCAATCAACATTAAACATTGAGAGTCAAGTGCATGCAGGCAAAGTGTAGATAAAGAAAATCCCATTGACTTGGAAATATTTTTGTTATCTCACTTAAATACAAGTCCTCAAGTATTGGGTTATATGGGAATGTATGCCATTTAAAAAAAAACCCAAAGCAAAAACATTTCAAAATTCTTACAGAATGAAACATTTCTTACTTCATAAATCAGCAGGCTCCTACAGCCCATGGATAAAAGAGCATGATATTGTACAATGACTCTTGTGCCAAGTGCAGATCCATGCTCCAACGCCTACCAATCAGCATCGTTTCAAAATCTAATAAACCAAGCCCCGCTGGATAGCAGGCTTAGGCACAGGCTTGTTGACATGTCAATGTCAATATCAAAGCATTGCTTCGATATTGACATTGACCTTGCATACCATTACATTCTAGTCCACATATGCTCTATACTTCGGTATAGAGCATATATAATGATATTTATTTACATGCGATGCATATGGGTATACACACTGCACATTGTATATAGATATACTATTTGCAGTATAACTTTAACTATTTTGGACTTTTTTTTGGATTAAGATTGCATTATTTCTTGGTATCCTTTTGGTTTATACTATTGCTTAGACTCCCTAATTCTTAGATCTTCTCTTGCTTTACTATGCCTTGCACGGTCATTGCAGAATGCCACCTAGCATTTCACTGCAGTGTTGTACTAGTATAACTTTGAGTTTAAATACTTGGGGTCAACTGTCCAAAGTAACGGGGAGTGCAGTAGAGAGGTGAAAAAGAGAGTGCAGGCAGGTTGGAGTGGGTGGAGAAGTGTGTCAGGAGTGATTTGCGACAGAAGGGTATCAGCAAGAGTTAAAGGGAAAGTTTACAAGATGGTTGTGAGACCAGCTATGTTATATGGTTTGGAGACAGTGGCACTGACGAAAAGACAGGAGGCGGAGCTGGAGGTGGCAGAGTTGAAGATGCTAAGATTTTCACCGGGAGTAACGAAGAAGGACAGGATTAGGAGCGATTATATTAGAGGGACCGCTCAGGTTGGACGGTTTGGAGACAAAGCAAGAGAGGCAAGATTGAGATGGCTTGGACATGTGTGGAGGAGAGATGCTGAGTATATTGGGAGAAGGATGCTGAATATGGAGCTGCCAGGGAAGAGGAGAAGAGGAAGGCCAAAGAGGAGGTTTATGGATGTGGTGAGGGAAGACATGCAGGTGGCTGGTGTGACAGAGGAAGACGCAGAAGACAGGAAGAAATGGAAACGGATGATCTGCTGTGGCGACCCCTAACGGGAGCAGCCGAAAGTAGTAGTAGTTGTACTAGTATAACTATGTATTGTGACAGATACATTTTGGAGTTGACGTTTCCCATGTTTAGACACTTACATCATCCACCATTAAGGTTGCTATGGCTCTGCCGATCTCATTGTATGACTTGGCTTTTCCTTGGGGACCCAGGAGAACAAAGAGGAATCTGTGCAGTGGACAAGATGAATGGCAGGTATGTGTTTAGATGAGATGTGTGTCAATCAAAAAAACCCAAACAAACAAAAAACAGACAAGACAGAAAGGCAGGCAGGCAGACAGACAGACAGGCAGGCAGGCAGACACAGGCTGTCATTACCTGGTGGGAACTGGGACCTCAGTCAGGCCTCCCAGTGTTGTGGCTTGGGCCAGCCGGACAAAAGCTACAAAGGGTTTACTGAGAAAGTCCACTTCGCCCACCAGCACATTGGATGCCTCTGCATCTCTTGGTATCTTTTTCATGAATTTATTCTTAAGCTACAAGGAGGTGAAGGGGGAAACAGCAGAGATACATCATATCGCATTTGCATCGATTACAGCATTCCCAACTGCATAAATGGTCATGAGCTGATGGCAAGAAAAAAAAAACAAAAAAAAAAACACAATTATCACTCAAGAGTTATGTGACCGTTATTTAAGTCTTTGTGTCAGTCTCTCCAGATTTAGAGGTTAGGTCTAGGTGGACATCATTACGTTCACTGCCTGCTCTTCCATGACAGACCATAATCCTGAGCTGCTCCCTGAATGTTAAACTTTTAATTGTTCAGAGAGACAGAGACAAATAAATGTAAGCTGAGACTGCTGTAAGTGAGGTGGAGCAGATAGACCTGTGGCTAACCTGTCTGATCGCATGCAACGGAGCACAAACGGCACTCGATATCAGCCTGTTTCTGCCAACAACCGCTGCCCAAATCTGGTGCTACATGTGAGGGCTAAGCACGGGGATGGGACAACAAGAACTATGTACTCTAAAAGGCAGCTCAATATTGACCCCGACAAAGTGGCGCGCGTGCGCGCGCGCACACACACACACACACACACACACACACACACACACACACACACACACACACACACACACACACACACACACACACAGAGCTAAAAACTGTCACTGGGGCTTTGTCACATGTGACCTAGTGTAGGCATGTAAATTCAATCGATGTGAATATCGGGTGGGCTGCCTTACCAGGAACTGGTCAAGCAGCACTCATTCTTCCTAGTCTTGAACCACAAATTAAATTAAAAGCTTTCATCAGAAATTCACAATCTTTTTTGTGTTTGTGTATGTTAAACTCTTTTACTTTTGCACATTATCTACAGCAATCAGAGATTCATGAGTGCAGCCAGTTTAATTCCATGATTACCCTTAAAGCCTGACCTGTCTGTTTCATAGCTTTAGTGGTCCGGGTAACAATTGCCCGTCCTTGCATTACTGCACGTGTGTATCATTGAATTTAAAGGATGTTATTCAACCATCCCCTCAAATGACAGAACTATACATGCTTTCTCTATCACCTCCATTCACCTCCACTAACAACGACAACAAGGGATCAATGAGGCCTAAATAAAACCATTAGCTCTCGCCACTTCAGCAAGACATCAGTCCTCACATGAGAAAAATTGGTTATTTCAGCAACAACAGGATGCAGCAAAATGGAGAGCAAGCATAACACTTGGGGAGACACGACTGAATACCAAAAAAAAAAAATCACGGACTTTTTGCCATTGCAAAAGATAGGAATATGAATTCCCACATTACAAACACTCAGGGGGACGAAGTCAACTTAAAGCTCAACAAAGAGGTCATTGTTCACTTTTGGAGAAGACACCGATTTTAGGTAATCAAGCCCATTTAGATCATGTTTATCTCGCTCAATAAACACCATTAATTGACCAGTTGATTACATAAAACATGTATTCTTGCTTTAATGAACAATGGCTGGATCAAAATGAGTCTGCTGAGCTGTGATGTCACAGCAAGTCACCTGGTCTGTGCTGGGAGTGTCTGCAATGTCATTCATACTCCTACTCTGGGCATGACCTGGAAGGCAACACAGCACAGCAAGCATTACAACATGGCAGTTAAATTGAAATACTGCATGAAGGGTCTGACGCTCTTCTCAAGAGCGACTTAGAATGAGTACAACACTCGAATGAACTCAAACTCCTTCCAGAGATCAATAATATTGCAAGAATTAGTTATAAATGCAAGGGTCAACACTATGACCATGGAACAAAGATGTGTGCCAGAGAAGTATTAACAAAACAAACCAAAAAAAAAAAAAGGCTGAAGAGAGAAAAAAAATTACGATGAAAAGTGGTAGAGTATTTTGGGAGAAAATGATGTGTGTTTGGATGAGAAAAAGAGAGATCTTATTTAGATGTGTGGGACAAACACATTTTTATCTTTCTTTTTTTTTGTGGATCCCCCCCCCCCCGGCCCTTTTCTCCCCAATTGTATCCGGCCAATTACCCCACTCTTCCGAGCCGTCCCAATCGCTGCTTCACCCCCTCTGCTGATCCGGGGAGTGCTACAGACTACCACATGCCTCCTCCGATACACGTGGAATCGCCAGCCGCTTCTTTTCACCTGACAGTGAGGAGTTTCGCCAGCCAGGGGGATGTAGTGCATGGGAGGATCACGCTATTCCCCCCATTTCCCCTCCCTTCCAAACAGGTGTCCCAACAGACCAGACGAGGCACTAGTGCAGCGACCAGGACACATACCCACATCTGGCTTCCCACCCGCAGACACAGCTAATTGTGTCTGTAGGGACGCCCGACCAAGCCGGAGGAAACACAGGGATTCGAACTGGGATCCCCATTTTGGTAGGCAACGGAATAGATCGCTATGCTACCCGGATGCCCCAAGGGACAAACACATTTTTATGCAACATTATGTCCAGCAACCACCCCCTGTGATGGCCTGGCGGGGCCCTGTGACGGCCTGGTGGCCTGTCCAGGGTGTCTCCCTGCCTGCCGCCCATTGACTGCTGGGATAGGCTACAGCATCCCCGCAACCCCGAGAGCAGGATAAGCGGTTTGGATAAGGGAATGGATGGATGGATGTAAATGTAATCCAACCAAAACTCTTTTTCGCTTTTTTTGAGAACTGGACACAAAATGATTTTCATTCAAAACATGTCATGTATCTATCAATAGTTTTTATGATAACATATGTGGCTCACTCATATTTTCATCTTATTTTCCACAAATGTAGAATTGCACGTTATTTATCTATTTTATGCAAAGCTAAATAGAAAAATAAAGTAAATAGAAGATAAATCTGTCTGAAATTACTATTGGTATCCTACAGCTGTACACTTTTGACAGACTTTTGCGGATAAAGCATTTCTTCAAAACATATTTTTAATTGTATTTGTGCCTGCAGGATAACCCCTCCTACTTTAATTTATTAGCTCTTGAGCTTCTGTTAATTAGTTATGAGTGCTGTCTGTTCTAATTTAATTTGTTTTATTTTGAGTCATGCCAATCTATTTCATTATTCTGTTACAGCTTTTATATTCATTAAAATTATTTTTTATTTTCATTTTGCATATCTGCTCTGCATTATATCTTCTTTTTATGAGTGCACTTTCATTTAATGTAAAGCACATTGCATTTTTACATACAAAATGTGCTATATGAATAAAGTTTGCTTGATTGATTCATTGATTGATCGATTGGAAATTCCTCCAAAGGCGCACAGTGGATGTCAGGTGTGGTGGAATCAGTCAAGCATTGGTGATGGACAAGCAAAGACACTCACGCAGGCGGCCGTAGCTAGCAGTCTGCTGTTTCATGCGTAGGTCCTCAGTGGAGCGGTTAAAGTTTGCCCCCGCCCCGGCACCACCTCGGGACTGTGGGCTCCGAGCTGGCAGGCCGGGACAGAGACACAGCAGTGGGTGACAGAACAGAAACAGGCCAGTCAGAGGTGTACATTTACGATTCTCTTGTTTGCAGTACCATGGATTGTGTGAGGGAATTGTATAATGGTGTTGGAATTAGCTCATCAAACATCAACAGACCTCTGTGCAGGACCTTGGTGACTCAGACAGCAGCACATTCATTCATTTACCAAGTGAGTCATAAACATTGCCAAAGCTGAATGTGTATATCAAATATCAAGGTGTAGCGTCAGAACGGACCAAAAATGTTTGTCATCAAATATGTTTTCAAGGATAAGCCAATGTTATTACAGGAAATGACAAGCGTGAATACTGCATATGAGAAAAAGCACTGTACAAAGCCAAGCTAATCACTGTACTCAAACAATCGCTTACAATAGTCATTTCATTATGGAGAGACACTGCAAAATTAACACCAAAAGTTGATGGGCATGTCAGGACACTCACTGGCAGAGGAGCTGGACTTGCCCATGTCAGCTAGTGAGCGATGGATGGGCTTCTTGGTCTGATGTCTGTGTTTCCTAAGCAGCACAAAGCTGATCTTTTCTCTCAGGTCAGGAGATATCATGCCCTCCTCTATCTGCCTCTCAATGATGTCATCTGGCAAATAGAGATTTACACTTGACATGACAGAAATAACAAAAGACCCCCTACAATGCACTCCAGCACTACACTAGCAGAGTACATCATCATCCCATATAATAAGTCTATGGATCCAGCAATATCAGTACATTAAGTTGCGTAATACAGCAACCAGTAGTAACACTCTGAACAGTGTTTATGGTGATGTGTAGATCACTGGGTGGAAAAATGCATTAATATAGATGGGGTTAGAAGATAAATTTCCACTGGTAATAACTGTGTATCTATCTGTCTGTCTATCTCACATAAAATATAAATGGCACGACGCTTAGGCTACTCGTAGTTTAATTTGTGTCCTTTTTTCATGAGAAACCATATTAGATTCTATCTAAGATCCTGCAATCTTTTGGACTGTTTGTGATTGAAAACCTCTCTCAGGGGCATCATCCTATTGATTTGTTATGTTTCACTGCACATTAATTACTTGTGAGTTGCACATCTACATTTTTTAAAGAATTTTTTTTTCATCTTCAGAGGACGGCTGAGAAAAGGCATATGGGGGCAGGATGACGGGGTTGACAAACTACAAATATACTTAGCACAAAAAGTAAGGAAATTTGTGTTTGGTAGATTATTTCTTTGTTGTAACAATGCTTCTTGGCAATAAATCTTATACCGCTGGAAAGCCTGTTTATTTCCCTTTTAAATGGTGCCACATTTGCAAGGAACATGCATTTGTGGGATGAGCAGCAGAGCTGAGTATGTGGGCTGCGCTCATGAAAAATTTGCCAAATCTTCTCTGCCAATGCCAAACAGCTTATTTTGCTGTTGCTATTGACTCTTGTTTTGAGCTTCTGATACCCCAGGTGCTGACAATCAGGTGCCTGATATAAGATTTATTGCCAAGAAGCATTGTTACAACAATGAAATAATCTACCAAACACAAATTTCCTTACTTTTTGTGCTAAGTTTAGATAATGTCACTGCTCGCTGACCCGCAAAATCTAGTTTCAGCCATTGCATGTAAAATCATCTAATGTAACAGAGAGATAAGGTTAAGTGCAATGACCACGTGCATTGTAATAAATGACATATACTGATTCAGAGACCAAGATGATCCTATTCACCTTGTTATTTACGATGCACAACGTCGCAGAGACCCGACTTGGATGATAGACAAAAGAAGGATGGGTCATCGAAGGGATGTCATTGAGATTTTAATGGGTGTTTGGTTGCAAAGGAGGCTCATTACGCCTCTGAAAAAGTACATTTTGGTGTCGCAGAGTCATCTTCTATTTCCAAAACCTTAACTCATCATTAATCAGCCCTATATTACTCAACACTTTGTGACACTATGGGACAATGTGACAACCATGTGACACGAACCTGAACCCTAAGATGTTGTTGCTAAAAATGTCAGCTTATTTGGTCTCACCAACGATCTGTGGCAGCGAATATCCTTCCAGGTCCAGTAGCACTGTGCCTGTCTGGAGACACGTCCTCAGCTCAAATAGACTGTGCAGGGACAGGGTGGATACATGGGGCTTGCTCCATCTCTCTCCTCCCTCCTCAACCTTCTCCTCAAACTTCACCCATCTAAAGGTGTGACGACGCATGGAGACAAACAGTGGGAGTAGGAAAAGAAAGTATGAAAGACAAACCACAGTTAAAGAACGTTGCAAAATTAGCATTAATTAATTTTTCCAACACGTAAAGAGTAAGTAAACCTGGAGCCATTTTAGTGAGTTCGTTTATATCTAATGGTTAAAAATAATGTAAAGCTTAAAAACATGTCAGGCTTTTCTTGGTACTCTGATGTTAGCAGGATAAACACAGGTGCGGCTAATGACATTTACAATGGGTCATCTGATTTAGGTACGTCGATTAGCATCGTCAGACAGACAGGGCGCGGTAACAATATTCAACAGTACTGTCAATGGTGGTTCTCTGGCACATCAGACCCAATAATAATGTTATTAGCTCAGCTGTTTATCCCGCACATGTTTTTTACCTGTAGATGTCTGGAAACTCACTAGAACGGTCTAGAGTGTGTAAACAACAAATTGAGAACTCTGGAGCTTCAACACAAACACAATTCCACCGCTAACACCTCAAGCGATCTGGTGCGAAAAGCAGGGGCAGTAGTGTCACAATACCAGCGGCGCACAGGAAGTGACGCTCCCTGAAATAAACGTGGCAGTTTAGGTTTTTTTTCCTTCTTCTCCTTGGGGCGTCCGGTTTATTCCATTGCCTACCAACACGGGGAGTTACCTCTGGCTTAGTCGGGCGTCCCTACAGACAGAATTGGCCGTGTCTGCGGGTGGAAAGCCGGATGTGGGTATGTGTCCTGGTCGCTGCACTAGCGCCTCCTCTGGTCGGTCGAGGCGCCTGTTGGGGCGGGGGGGGGGAGCTGGGGGGATAGTGTGATCCTCCCACGCGCTACGCCCTCCTGGCGAAACTCCTCACTGTCAGGTGAAAAGAAGCAGCTGGCGACTCCACAAGTATTGGATTTTGGTAGTGTGCAGCCCTCCCCAGATCGGCAGAGCAGCGACCGGTAAGAGTGGGGGTAATTCGCCAGATACAACTGGGGAGAAAAAAAGGGGGGGGGAGATGAAAAGGGGGGGGGGTCCATCCCTCATCTTAACCACTTATCCTGCTGTCAGGGTCGCGAGGATGCTGGAGCCTATTCCAGCAGACACTGGGCGGCAGGCGGGGAGACACCCTGGACAGGCCGCCAGGCCATTGCAGACACATACGTAGGGACAATTTAGTATGACCGAGTCATCTGACCTATGTCTTTGGGAGGAAACCGGAGCCCCCGGAGGAAACCCACGCAGACACGGGGAAAACATGCAAACTCCACACAGAGTCCAAGGTTGGAGTACCCCGGGGCTCGAACCCAGGTCCTTCTTGCTGTAAGGCGACCGCGCTAACCACTGCGCCACCGTGCCGCCGGAAAACAAAACAAAACAAAACAAAATAAAATAAAATTAAATTAAATTAAATTAGATTAAAAATTAAAAAAATTAAATTAAAAAAACTTTTTTTTTCGGTAATGGCTTGTTGGTGGTTGAGGTTGCAGCAAAATACGTGTTGTAAAAATAATTCTTACCCAGGGTAAATTTAGAATGCATTTCTGTAATTGATGATTTACATGAAAGTGTCTAATTGGTTGCAGTTAACGACGCCCATTTGATGTTCTAAGTGGGTTAATGCAAATGCACGGATGAATCATTTGCCATATATGTTTGATCTGTGTATGCGTGTGTGTGTGCGCGCGTGTTGGTCAATCACCTGGCAGACTCCTTCCATTCCAGCTCGTCTCCCTCATGCTGCAGTGTGTCCATCTCGGTGAAGAGCGTCGGGGTCGGCATGTCGTCCTCTTCACCAAGGATGTAGCGTAGCCGCTCCGCTGCAGGAGACACTGACAAAAACACAAACACCCTATAACAATGCTGATACAGTTATAATAATAATAATAAAAACTTTAGCTGAAGTACATTTAAGTCATTTTTTAGAATTTTATTTTCCTTTTCTTCAACAACATACCATCTTTGTAATACCTTTAATGCGAAATACCAAAATACAGAAGTTTGCATGTTGTCCATTTTTATACCCCCCAGAACTAAAATGGAAAAAATAAAATAAAAATTTCAAACGTACATAGACAAATGGCAAAATAATCAAAATGTAAACATAAATAAATATAAATACAAACAAAAAAATAGATGTATATATTAGGCACGGTTGTCTATAGCTTATCTACATTGTAATTTGATTGAATAACAATCAGTTATGGGAGAGTACAAGTCAAGTCAATTTTATTTTTATAGCCCAATATCACAAATTACAAGTTTGCCTTAAGGAGCTTTATGGCAACACAACATCCTGTCCTTAGACCATCGCATCAGATAAGGAACAACTCTCTGAAAAAAAGAAGGAAAAAAAGCCTTTAACAGGGTGAAAAAAATAGGAAGAAACCTCAGGGAGAGCAACAGAAGAGGGATCTCCCAAGATGGACAACGTGCAACGGAGGTTGTGTTTACCCAATTTACAGAATACAACATCGAAAGAGGATAACAGAATTATAATGGAATTATAAAACACAGTTTTAGTGTTTTCATGTATGTCAGAAATGGTTGCCGTATCTTATAAAATTTAGCTGTCGAGCCACCCAATGTAAACTTTATTTTCTCCATGTGTAAAAACCTCATTACGTTCTCCAGCTCACTGGGCATGTGTGGGAGAGGCCTCCTGCTTCCACTTCATGAGCATAAGGCACCTACCAATTAAGGAAGCAAAAGCAACTGCATTCGAGTAATTTCTGGGAAGGAGCGTGTCCTCTGGTACTACTCCGAAAATTGCAATCACAGGGGAAGGGGTAAATTTGACTCCAAAAACCTCCGAAAATGTATCAAATATAGATGTCCAACAATTATGAAGATTTGGATAAGTCCAAAAAGTATGAATGGGGGCTCCTGTTACTGTCTTGCCAACTTCTCCTTGGATAGATGAAGATGGTGTACGACCATCACACCAGATACATTACATTACATTACAGTTATTGAGCCAACGCTTTTAGATACTGAAAGCCAAAGCTCACATACTTTTGCCACTCACAGATATGTAATATTGGATCATTTTCCTCAATAAATAAACGACAAAGTATAATATTTTGTCTCGTTTTTTTTAATTGGGTTCTCTTTATCTACTTTTAGGACTTGTGTGAAAATCTGATGATGTTTTAGGTCATATTCATGCAGAAATATAGAAAATTCTAAAGGGTTCACAAACTTTCAAGCACCACTGTAGCAGGAAACTGACAAACTCACATGACAGAAACAGATGAGATGGCATGTGTAGCTAATAAGGTACAGAATAAGCAACAAGAAAACTCAGTAATCAATCACTGGAAGAACAATATTTCTCAGAGTGCACACATTAGTTTTTTATCAGTCACTGGGGCTAAGTGGTGATGTAATCCCGATAATGCTGGTTGGGGTGGCTGACTCTTCCTGAGCGAGTAACCACAGGTTGTCTATCACCTGAATCACTTGAGGTGATTTCTGGTGTGGCAATTGATGGTGTGAGTGGTGCAGTGTCAGTGCAGACAGCTTCTGTATCAGGTGCTGCTGAAGCGAGAATTTGTGGCAGGTCACCCTCAGAGATGGCTGGTTGGGTTCATCAACTCGGAGAAGCTGTCACCGATTCCTGATGTAATTGGTTCCTTGGGATGTTATTATGTAGCTGTTATGCTGAGGGACTGGACCCTCTACTCTTGCTAACCTGTCAAAACCATGTGCAGTTTGCACTCTGGCGGTTTGACCTTGACTTAATACAGGGAGGCGCAGGGCATTGCGGTCATGATATGCTTTCCCCCTCATCCTCTTTTTTTTGATAGTGGCTTTCACATTAGTGTGGACGGCTGGCTGGAGCATGGCTTTGGTCACTGGTATGAATATTCTGGTCCACCTGGACAGAAGGCGTTGAGCGGGAGAGGGGAGTCCATCACGGGGAATGCTGCGAATGTGGAGGAGAGCAGCTTAGATGTCCGTGCCATCACAGTAGCACTTTTCCAGGAAGTGCTCAGCAGATCTTACAGCACGCTCAGCAAGGCCATTTGATTGCGGGAAATGAGGACTACTCCGCATGTGTCTGAAGTCCCACATGTGTGCAAACTCTGAGAAGTCCTTACTAGTGAATTGGGTCCCATTGTCAGCCATGAGGGTATGAGGAACACCATGTGTTGCGAAGTGTCACTTCAGCTTTGCGATGACTGTGGTGCTTTTCATATCAGGGAGGTAGTCCAGCTCCAACCACCTCGAGTAAGAGTCCACAATCGCTAAATGCATTTTGGCATGCCATTCGAATATATCTGCTGCAGTGAATGACCGTGGTAGGTCTGGGATTTCATGAAGGTGCAGTGCTTCCTTTGTGTGGTCAAGTGTGAGAGCATTGCAGGCCGCACAGCAAGACTCCTCCCTCTCAATGTCTGTGCACACTGAGGGCCAGTACATGGTCTCCTGAATTCTGCATTTGGTGGCATTGGTACTGCGATGGCCTTGGTGCAGTTGGTCAACATAGAACTTTTGCAGTGCAGGGAATATTATTAGTCTTTGTCCACAGAGCAGATGTCCATCTTTGACAGTCAGCTCTTCCTTCATTGGAAAGAAGGGATGCAGAGTGTGGGGTAATTCCTTTGAGGTGTTGGGCTAGCCGGGCAGGACAACATCAGAGAGCTGTTGACACATTACAGCCCTCTCCACAGCATTTCTCAGTTCATCTGTGCGGCGTGAGGAGAGCACTTGGACTGTCATGACGTCCAACAGGTCATCAGTAAGTGCGGGCTCAGTCATTGGTAGGTGTGCATGTGATAAAGCATCAGCAACAAAAAGTTCCTTACTGCGTTTATAAATCACATCCAGGTTGTAGCGATGTAATTTCAACATCATGCCCTGCAGGCGGGGTGATGCGGTGTAAAGCGCTTTCCTCAGAATTGTTATTAAAGGCTGGTGGTTGGTTTCAGCTGTGACAGGACGTCCATAGATGAAATCATGGAACTGCACCCAGATCATGTTGTGATGCATCAGCTGATATGACCACTGGCTTCGATATGTCAAAGAACTGTAGAACTGGTGGGTTTGTCACTGCTTGTTTCCGCTTGTTGAATGCCTCATCGTAGGCTTCATACCAAGTCCACTCCACATCTTGGTGTATCAGTTGTCTCAGGGGACCAGTAACCTCACTGTATTGAGGGATAAACTTTGGCAGAGAGTTTGTCATGCCTCAGAACTGCTGCAGGGCTTTTTTGTCCTGCGGTTTTGCTATGTCACACACTGCTTTAGTTTTATCAGGGTCTGGCTTGACACCATCAGTGGTTAGCAGGTGGCCGACATAGTGGACACAGCGGACTTTGAATTTGCATTTGTCGGGGTTGGGCTTCAAGTTAATGGCCCAAATTCTGTTCAATACTCGTCTCAACGATCATCATGTTCTTGCAGCGTACGTCCCCAGATTAAAATATCGCCAACTACAATCTCACAGGGTTGTCCAGTGAACAGTTGCTCCATCACATTTTGGAACACCTTGCTGCCTGTGCAGATGCCATGTGGCATTCTCAGGAACCTATAATGGCCATAGGGTGACATGAAAGTTGTAAGCTCTTAGGAAGCTTCATCAAGAGGGATCTGCCAAAAATCACATTTGGCACCCAGAATACTGAAAACTTTAGCATCAGGCATGTCTGCAATGATTTGTTCAATAGATAGGGATGATTTGTTCGATAGGGGGTTCGATAGGGATGTCTGCACTGATTTGTTCGATTAGGGGGTGACGTGGTCTGAGAAGGGCCTTGTTCAGGTGCACTGGGTCGATGCAAATTCTCACAGTTCCATCTTTTTTCTTGGCTACAACCATGGTGGACACCCATTCTGTGTCTTCATTTTCTGGCACTATGAGACCAAGTGCAGTCAATCGATCAAGCTCAGCCTTAACCTTTTCTTTCATGGCTATTGGAACCTTGCGAGGTGCACACACTGTAGAAGAAATAGTGTCATCTAGCCTCATGTGATATATGACTGGAGATTTACCTATAGTGTTGCTATCAAAGAGGTCTTTGTATTTTGGAGCTTCTTGTTGTAGGGTGTGGATGTCAGGTCCAAGGCGTATGAGTCCCATGGCAACACTGTCTTGTAGTCGTAGCAATGGTCTCACATCCCTACTGACCCCATGAAATTTGAATTGCCCCCGCAGACAGTGTAGTATTGCTGTGCCCTCTGTGTTAATTGTCTCAGCCCATAGGCCACAAGATTGACTCTTTCATCTGCTTTCACAGGGATTGTGCAGTCAACTGCATGCAACATGCGTTTGGACATCACATTGCATTTGACACCAGTGTCCACTTTTACCTTCAGTTGCCCCTTTCCACTTTTCAGTTTCAGCGTTGTGAAGAGTTCTCCTTTCTGAGTGGGTGAATCAACTGGGTCACAATAAAAAGTATCACCCAAAGCACTGTCTGGTTGCATGATCAGTTCATTCACTCTATCTGGCGGTCTTTTTCTGTATTGACTGGGAGCTTTGGCGCTAACTATGGGCCATGCTGGTGTGGATCTGCAGCATTTAGCAAAATGATTGAGTTTGCCACCATTATTTCATTGTTTATTGAATGCATAACATTTACAACAAATAACATTACAAAAGTGAGGATATACCTTAGCTAGCTCGCAACTAGTGTATGGACACACGGAGGACAACAAATAACATTACAAAGGTGAGGATATGCCTTAGCTAGCTCGCAACTGATGTATGGACACTTGGAGGACAACAAATAACGTTACAAAGGTTAAGATATGCCATAGCTGGCTCACAACCTATGGACACACGGAGGACAACAAATAACATTACAGAGGTGAAGACACACCAAAGCTATCTAGCTATATAGTTAGCATAGTTTTATTCAGAAAGCCACTTTATTTTGTCATTGTATTGTTACAACGAATTGTATTCATCCATCCATCCATCCATTATCCAAACCGCTTATCCTACTCTCAGGATCGCGGGGATGCTGGACCCTATCCCAGCAGTCATTGGGCGGCAGATGGGGAGACACCCTGGACAGGCCGCCAGGCCATCACAGGGCCGTGGTTAAAATCTCCAATGATACATTTGGGGCATCCGGACAGATTGAATCGAGCCTGTGTGTTACCTCGGCAATCAGTTGCGTAGCAGCAGATGCATTAGCTCGCATATGAATGTACACTATTGTACAACGAAATTGTCTTCTACAGGGCAGCGGCAGCACCCAGGGACCAACTCCAGTTCTTCTTCCCATTGCCTTGGTTAGGGGCACAGGCAGGAGTATTAACCCTAACATGCATGTCTTTTTTTTTTTTTTTTTCTTTTTTTTTGATGGTGGGAGGAAACTTGAGCACCTGGAGGAAACCCACGCAGACACGGGGAGAACATGCAGACTCCACATAGAAAAGACCTAGGGTGGCCTGGGGTTCAAACTCAGACCTTGCTATAAGGCAACAACACTAGCCACTGAGCCACCGTGCCACATTCATGACACTTTTAGGATATGACTAATCCCTGGAATATAATCGCTGGTCCCCCACTTTTCTCAGTGACACACAGTGCATCCGGAAAGTATTCACACCCCATTCACTTTCCCCACATTTTGTTACGTTATAGCCTTATTCCAAAATGGATTAAATTCCTTTTTTTCCTCATCAATCTACATACAATACCCCATAATGACAAATCGAAAAAGGTTTTGTAGAAATTTTTGCAAATTTATTAAAAATAAAACACAGAAATATTGCATGTACATAAGTATTCACACCCTTTACTCAGTACTTGGTTGAGGCACCCTTGGCAGCGATTACAGACTCAAGTCTTTTTGGGTATGAAGCTACAAGCTTGGAACACCTATATTTGGGGTATTTCTCCCATTCTTCTCTGCAGATCCTCTCGAGCTCTGTAAGGTTAGATGGGGAGCGTCGCTGCACAGCTATTTTCAGGTCTTTCCAGAGATGTTCAATGGGGTTCAAGTCTGGGCTCTGGCTGGGCCACTCAAGGACATTCACAGACTTGTCCTGAAGCCACTCCTTCGTTGTCTTGGCTGTGTACTTAGAGTCATTGTCGTGTTGAAAGGTAAACCTTCTCCCCAGTCTGAGGTCCTGAGCGCTCTGGAGCAGGTTTTCATCAAGGATCTCTCTGTACGTTGCTCCATTCATCTTTCCCTCGATCCCGATTAGTCTCCCAGTTCCTGCCGCTGAAAAATATCCCCACAGCATGATGCTGCCACCACCATGCTTCACTGTAGGGATGGTATTAGCAAGGTGATGAGAGGTGCCTGGTTTCCTCCAGACGTGACATTTGGCATTCAGGCCAAAGAGTTCAAGCTTGGTTTCATCAGACCAGAGAATCTTGTTTCTCATGGTCTGAGAGTCCTTAAGGTGCTTTCTGGCAAACTCCAAGCGGGCTGTCATGTGCCTTTTACTGAGCAGAGGCTTCCGTCTGGCCATTCTACCATAAAGGCCTGATCGGTGGAGTGCTGCAGAGATGGTTGTCCTTCTGGAAGGTTCTCCCATCTCCACAGAGGAACGCTGGAGCTCTGTCAGAGTGACCATCGGGTTCTTGGTCACCTCCCTGACCAAGGCCCTTCTCCCCCAGTTTGGCTGGGCGGCCAGCTCTAGGAAGAGTCCTGGTGGATCTAAACTTCTTCCATTTACAAATGACGGAGACCATTGTGCTCTTCGGGACCTTCAAAGCTGTAGAATTTTTTTGTACCCTTCCCCAGATCTGTGCCTCGATAGAATCCTGTCTCGGAGGTCCACAGACAATTCCTTTGACTTCATGGCTTGGTTTCTGCTCTGACATTCACTGTCAACAGTGGGGCCTTATATAGACAGGTGTGCCTTTCCAAATGATGTCCAATCAATTGAATTTACTACAGGTGGACTCCAATCAAGATGTAGAAACATCTCAAGGATGATCAGTGGAAACAGGATGAACCTGAGCTCAATTTTGAGAGTCATAGCAGAGGGTGTGAATACTTATGTACATGCAATATTTCAGTTTTTTATTTTTAATAAATTTGCAGAAATTTCTACAAAACCTTTTTTCACTTTGTCATTTTGGGGTATTGTGTGTAGATTGATGAGAAAAAAAGGAATTTAATCCATTTTGGAATAAGGCTGTAACATAACAAAATGTGGGGAAAATGAAGGGGTGTGAATACTTTCCGGATGCACTGTATATGCTCAGCACAGGTGCACCGTGGGTCTGGACGGTTTCGTGCTTGTTTACATTTGGAAGCCTGTGCCTCTAACGCCTGCTTCCTTTTTCTCAAAAACTTTTGGCCCCACCTTTACTTTTTGATTTTTTTTGTCCACGGTTTTCGTCGGCCATCTCTCTGCCGCACGCTACTTTGCATTAGTCTAGAATGTGAACGCGCATTAACTAACTTGGTTGTGAATGGCCAGTGAGCCCAGTCCCGGAACATGCACACAGCATGCTCTCATGCACACCCCTGGATTTATTTTTTTGACCATGTACTAAAACAATACAATCGCGTAAGAATACTCCATTAATAGTAAAAGTCCTGCATTCAAAACTTCAGTTAAGCAGAAGTAATGAAGTATTTGCAGTAAGATGTACTTAAGTATCCAAAGTAAATTTTCTGATTCTGAAAAATGGTTGCTGTCAGAGTGTCAGATTTGTTAACCAGTAATTAATATATATATATAATTTTTTTTTTGTATAGATTGGTATCCCTCATTGGATGAAGTTCATGGAGGATACTGACCCCACAGTTGACCCTTGTGTTCCAAACCTATGGAACAGGCTGTATTGTAATTACTGTGCACAGGGTGTCATAAAAAAAGCCATTGGGAATCAATGACAGTGAAGCGTTACATCGACAGCAACCCGGCACGAATTTCCTCTTATAATATTTTGCTTGACTTGCACACAGTCTCGAACATTTCAATAACTGAGCGTTGCAAACTCAAGTTCAAGACAAGTGTAGTTGTAACAAAAGTATCCCCCCAAACACAACTCACAAAATTGTAATGAAAAGTTTGCAGAGCTAACAATTGCTGGGGATGTGACCTGGATCCAAACAGGATGGGTATCAACATCGAGCAAAGCCATACAGAGATGCGTCTTGTCTTGCAGAGGATCGATTGCACCTACTGTGGGACATCAGCTTGCCCTAGCGTTTCGCTTTCGACTCCACACAATGTGAAGCTGATTGTTAAAAAAAACACAAAAACAAAAAACAAGGCTCTGTTTTCTGTGGATCTCACAAATGTGGAGCATCAAAGAGTCAATTTCCAAAGCCGTGTTTATACAGTTTTTCCATTTTCCTTTTGAATACTACTTTCCTTGTTTTCATCTCCCATCTCTTTGTAGTCCCCCATTGGCCCATCCCTTCGCCACTGAAGGACCGCTATGCAAACATGTCTGATAGTCACATACCGGGCTCTTCGATTGTGTGTCTGTGTTTGCGTCCAGTCTTAAGCGGTCTGGTGAACCCTGTATTGACTAATACGGCAGTCACAGTTGCATTCTGGCAAGTAAAACCTCCAAGTAATGTGGAGATGAGCCCTGATTAAAAAGTTTACTTTAAAACTGACAAAATAAGTTATATGCTCTACTTGTTAAATTAAACTGAACGGAGATTTACAGCCAACAATCACAAAGGTTCGCTGACACTAAATGCATATAATCTATAACCCATGAGTCCTTGGAAGACCTATTTTAAAATGGAAAGCCTTTCTTTTTTTAGGATCCCCCCCCCCATCTCCCCATTTTTCTCCCCAGTTGTACTTGGCCAATTACCCCACTCTTCCGAGCCATCCCGGTCGCTGCCCACCCCCTCTGCCGATCCGGGGAGGGCTGCAGACTACCACATGCCTCCTCCGATACATGTGGACTCGCCAGCTGGTTCTTTTCACCTGACAGTGAGGAGTTTCGCCAGGGGGACGTAACGCGTGGGAGGATCACGCTATTCCCCCCAGTTCCCCCTCCCCCCTGAACAAGTGCCCCGACCAACCAGAAAGGCGCTAGTGCAGCAACCAAAATACATGCTACCTACATCCACCTTCCCACTTGCAGACACGGCCAGTTGTGCCGTAGGGACGCCCGACCAAACCAGTGGTAACATGGGGATTCGAACTGGCGATCCCCGTGTTGGTAGGCAACGGAATAGACTGCCACGCTACCCAGACGCTTGCCTGTTTTGCCTGTGCATGCATTATATACAACAGGTGGCAGCAGTTGGCTGAGAAGCTTTTTTGCCACCTGAGAAACTTTACAACAATTTGGTCAATTTTCTTGGACTTTGCATAATAAACAAACGGCTTTTCAAAAAGCAAACACTTCATCAGCTATCAGTTTTGTCTTAAGTAATGAGCAA